>NW_026848479.1:0-62704 GCF_030435595.1 Desarmillaria tabescens
TCCCATTTCTCCGCTGCCTCTGCTGCCATCTCCCTTTACCGCCCCAGCCAGCTTGAAGCCGAGTATGTTACCAGCTCAATCTCCCATCCTGCAGCCTGTTGACACGCGTGCAATGCGTTCACACATGTAATTTTGCGAATTCTAGGAATGCAAACGTGTGTGTGCCCCGTGAATAATATTAGAGTGCATGTAAGGCATAGAGCGCTACACACTGAGGCAGAAAGCACTATAATAAAAATAATATGAGTAGAGCGCATGGCTTAGACTTAGAACGGCACACTTGTGTCATTTAAGTGTGCAGTCTCAGTGCTTATACACACACACTGTGCCCTCCTCTGCAGTGTATCACTCAATTAAATTCACTGAAGATAATATATTGAAGGTGCTTCGCACTACATTGATCTATGATGCGCGAACCCTGCCGATCCGGCAATCACCGAGAAACATCATCCTGAACGAAGAATCAACAAGTCCGAATACTCTAAGGAGTTCTCAGCCGGAGAGAAATAAAATCTGCTGCCCATATGAAATATTAAACTAGAAATGGTTGCGCGGCAACCAATAAAATAAAACTCGCTCACTAGATAAGTTGCGTGGCACTGTAATTAAATCCGCGGAGCCAATAAGAAGACACACGCCACATGGCACGACGAGGCTAGGCCTTGCCAAGTGGAGAAAACAGCGGTAGCACACGCACCGACACGGAGTGCTGAGTAAAATAATGATTACTATCACTACGGCTGACGCGGCACGCAAGGGAAGGGAGTCCGAGATGGAGCATTGTCTATTTTCAGTATTTACATTTCATATAGTTAACGGTAAATATAAGAGCGGTAGTTACAGGTAGTTAGTAAGTTTTTCAGACCCCCGCAGTTGTACTACGAAGCAGCGCGCTTAGTGTACGATGAAAGGATTTTATTTGAAGCTTCGAGCGAGAGAGTATTATTGAACTTAGAATTATTTTGAACACTTTGAGAGCTCGCGAGGCATGCCTTGCTCGAGCGCGCTTGATTTGTTCAAGTAAAGTACAGTAATTGATTGTGCTCTACTTAGAGAATATTGTATTGTGATAACTTGAATGTGCATTTGTGTTTTTGGAACTTGTTTGTGAATTCCGAGTTATTGCAAGTGGCAGAGGTTCGAACCCTTTGGCTTGTCAGTAATCTCTGAGGTTTTTTTGGTTTATTCCCAAGTGGCATAGGTTCAAACCCTGTGGCTTGTGGACGTGTTTTCTGTGTTTGTGTATCTCTGGATCGCATAGGTTAGAACCCTGTGGAGCTACGAACGGGTTTTGAAGTGTTCTCTGCTTGGAGCGCAAGGCTTTAAGTCGTGTTAAGTGTATTGTGAAACGTTGTGGACACTTGTGTGTTGCGCGCGACGTATTTTGAGGGTTATACGTTCTTGTAGAACATTTGGGGGCTTGCGAAATAATACTTTTGCCTTCAGGCCAAGCGATTCTGTCGCTCACCTCCTGTTCCAAAAGCATTTGGACTTAGAAGATTATTATATTGCTAAGCGCGCTATATTATATTGTAACGTGCAAGGATTATTTCAATACTACTGCTATTGTGTGCTTGTATCGCACATCACCCCCGAACTACTGAGGGTTTGTGTGTGTGTGAGTGTGAGTGTGGGTGTGTTAGTGTTATATACGCTAGTGCATCTCTAGCTTGGCGCGCACAGAGCCTCTTCACCATAAGGCCGGTACTCTCTGACAATGCCTCGGCAGCGAAGGATGCAGAAGTTGGTGTCGGCAGCACTGTACCCCTTATGCACAGGTCGGACCCAATCCCGCATGACAACCCCTTCACTTTGACCCAACATCTCCCAGGATTCCAGACCGGGCAACTGAGTCTCAGCAAGCGAACTGCTGAGGATTCTCTGGGTAGCAGTGTCGTTCTTAAAAGAATGAAGACAGATGGAAGAGGCAGCAGTAATCGCAAGGGAAGCCTCATGACGAAAGTGGTAGAGGCACCTGAAGGGACTGAGAAGGTTGTACCCCCCCTTGCCAGCATCGTCTTCCCATCTGGTGCACCCCTTTGGGTGGTTCTGGTCTTGGAATTGTTCACATCGCATGATTTTGGGCCCAACTGGACCCAAGTTGTCTACTCATGGGTGGCATTTCAGTCTGCGAATGGTTTTGACAGCAGCAACAAATTACCCACTGACTACTGCCCCGAGTGCATAGGTCAATGGATTTCACATGCATGATATTACGATTTCACGCTTTATCTCATCTTATCGAACTCATCATAATCCTGCTATGCTAACTCTCCGACTCTGATCGTACTATACCATGCTAGTACCGTGCGTTTACCGCACCGTTACAGACTCTTGTAGTATATTTAGAACAGTCCAAACTGTATTTAAGTAGCTCGACTGCAGGTCTTAAACCTCAGTCTCGAACTAAAGTTTATTCACCCGATAACTTAGTCTGAACTCACTCTCGCTCGCTAAGCGATAGCTCCCTGCACGCAAACCTGCAGACAACATAAAGCGCCTGACCGAAGTGCGAGTCACGCTTAGTTGTTTGATCTTGTTTGTGTAATCGGTCGCTAACAATTAGTTCGAGACTTTCTTACTCTTCATCAACAACCACGTTGACGAAGACGAACGAATGAACCCTATCGAACAAACCGTCACCGACTTCCTTGGACTACAAGGCCTTTGCACCCTGGTCTACCTAGCGTTCCTATATGGATATGAATACAGACGAAACCAGGAGCCAGTCTCCGAAGAAACTATCCCCGTCGAAGCCCCCAACCCGGAGGCTAGACGATCGGACACACCCCCCCCAGACTACGTCAATGACCGACCAGAACCCGTTATCAACTTCATCATTATCACCAGCGATGAGCGGGTCACAGAGGACTCCGATTCCGATGAGTCCGACTCCGAAGTGGAAGGATGGCCCTCACAAAGAGGCCCAGTCGTTGAAGAAGAAGAAGAGCGGGGAATCTACGAACAAGGGATGGACCAGCGTGTTCTCTCTCCCATTACCGAAGAAGAAGGGGAAAGCGAAGGAAGCAACCCCTGGGACGCCCCATCCCCCACTTCAACCGAAAACTCAGCCGCCAACCCTGGGTATGATTCAAACGGGCAGCGCCTCTATCAGCGAGGGCTTAGATATCATCTGGGAGAAAGAAGAGCGACTGAAGATGGAACTGGAGGCAGTACAGATGAGGAGGACAGCGCTACAGAAGAGGACAGTGACGGCGAGCTCCCAGGGCCACAGAACAACTGGTCCCCTCCACGCCTCGACTCCAGAGGAGAAACCTGGGGTTACTACTACAGCCGCAGCGACGATGAGGGAGAATACCTCAATCTCGTCACGCGTCCAAACACCCCAGTCATCATCAACGATAGGGCCGGGGAAGCCACTACCGAGCTCGACCAATGTGAGCCCACATACGATGCCGATGCCAGCTGCGATATATGCCGACAGGTACAGGACTACGCCGACGCGTGGCTCATGTACGAAGGAATTGAACCCCCTTCCTCCGTCGTCCCCTTTGCCATCTACCCACTCGCCCCAGAACACCCCTTTGCAGCCCCCATCCCCTTCATCGCACCCTGGGTATGGGATAGACCCCGAAGACCGGACTTCGAACAGGTCGTTCTCAGGGTCAACGAGTGGGCCCGAATCATACGAAACTGGAACAGAATCGTCACAGGAAGCCAGGAGCCGTTCGAGCGAGTCCGACCAATTGGACTTAGAAGAAGGAGAAATCTACGAGAACCGTGGAATCGAGTCGACTTCGATATGGAGCAGCTACACCGGGCAGGAGAGTATGGAGACGAGGACATCATACCAGAATTCGTGGAAGGATCTAGCTCGGGAGCCTACTGAGGCGGAGCTAGTAACAATGACATACCTTGAAATGCTGCATTGGACGGAAAAGAAGTTACCAAGAGAAATCTCGTGGAACGGGTCTCCACAGGGAAGGTACTTCCAGAAGGAAAAGAATTCACCCATTGGAGCCCACATGCTTTATCGAGAAACCCTCTTCCATACGAATATTCTATGGAACCAAGTGCACCCGGAGGACTACGTAGAACCGGGAGAACGGTACCCGGTACCAGAACCAACGGAAACATCCGATGGAAGCACAGTGGACTTAAGCCACCTATCGATCCTACGACGAACCGGATACGTGGACCCTAGCCGGTTATTTGCAGCCACAGGCACACCAGGAAGCGGAGGTGCAGCAGCGGTACCTATACCCGCAGCACCCGCAGCACCCGCAGTACCCACGGGGCCACCATCCCCGCATCACAACCCGGCACTAAGGTCACTCCCACGACCCGCAGCAATCCCAATCCCCGCTGACCCTGTACAACCACCCAACACGCCACCTCCGTTCATAGTCGGAACGGCAAACCCCAATCCCTGGGCACTAGTAAAGCCACAGCTAGCTGACCCACCAGAGAAGTTCGCAGGGGCCTCTAACGACGTAGACCGGTTCTTTAACCAGTGTGAAGATTACTTCGCGGTATTTCCCCAGCTATTCACCATGAACACGAGTGGACAAAGCCCGAGCAGGGTCGTGTTCTGCACGTTCAGATTCACAGACAAAGCACTGCACTGGTGGAACCACGCCCGGGATGAATACTATGATCCCGTCTGCGATCACCTAAGGTACCCAGCCTATCACGTATTCAAGCAAATAGTCGAAAACCAGTTCCGAACCGACGCGGAGGTAGAACTCAAGTTGCAGGAATTCAAACGCCTTCGCCAAAACACGTACAAGTCGGCAAAAGAATTCTTCCGTGACTTCGAACGACTAGCCAAGGAATCTGGAAAACGCCACAACGAGGAATACATGATCGAAATCCTCAAACCGGCAATCCGGAAAAACGTGAAAATGGCCATACACGCAACCGGCACCGCCTTACCCCGCACATACAACGAATGGAAGTTCTGGGTAGAACAAATGGACTACAATTACCACGTCGGACTAGCAGAAGACACGGGAAGAAGCCAAGTAAACCAGGGACAGCAGGGCAAGGGAAAAACCGGGAACACCGGCAATTCCCAGGGTGACAAGAAAACAGGCACGGGCACCACATACGGGGGGCAAGGACAACCAATGGAGATAGATTGCCTTCGAAAGGAAGGCCGCTGTTTCCGTTGCGGTCACAAGGGACATCGAAAGCAGGACAACAAATGCCCAAAGGACCAAAGCACCTGGCTCGTCAAACATCAACCCAAGTTCTCCCGAGCAGAAGTCCGAGCCATGTATCAGCAGGTGTTAAAGGATGAAGAACACAAGGCCTCAACCTCAAAAATTGAGGAGGTAAAAGACGAGCCGGCGGCATAAGCGACAAACGCGCGTCGGCTAAGGACTTAATTTCATTCAGTGGTGCGTCATCAGAACCCGCAGGTCGGACTAATATACCGCATGTAGTATCTCGAGGCAATGACACAATTTTCACGCATTCACAAAATGAAATTAACAAGTCGCATAAAAAGAACGGTGTACAGGGGATTTCCACCGTGCTCGAAGAAGAACCCCATCCAAGCTCCTTGGCCACCGGTGCGAAAGCACAAACTGCTAGTACAGTGCAAGGCGGTGGGACACTCAGGATCAACCTCACTCCGTCGGGGGCAGATGATGGCGCGGGAAACAGAGGAAGAGCGGCCGAGCCCAAGGCGAGCAGTGAAGAACCCCACTTGGGGGTGGAATGTACGTGCCAGCCACGAGTGACCGGCTGCCCTCATCGTGGAACGGAGCCGCAAGAGGGAACGCGAATCCCCAGCAACAAAACCGCTGCCCCGCAAAGAACAGTCAAGACGACCGGGGACCCCATTCCTCCACAGCGCATAACGGTACGTTTACCCCCTTCATCGCTAACACATAATGGCACCGGGGGCTCGTGTTCCCCGGTGGGTGGGTCGGTGGGACCATTATGTGCACCCCCTATTTCCAATAAAAATACTGTTTCTATCGAAGAAGTACCGGATGAGGAAGACGACTACAGTTATCAACAAAGCCTCAAAAATCAACCAAAAGGAGAAGACCCGGTGGTTCACACCGAGGAGTACCCAGAAGATTACGAGGTAACTGAGTTGGAAAACGAGTACTATGATGACAAGTGGGACAAGGGATGGATGAAGCCGCATAGCGCAGAATGGGTAAGAAGGAAAATGCGTCAGGAAAAAACCATGGATGGGAGGCTTGCTACCCTACGCATGTGGGTGCACCCCAGGCGCTTAATCGAAGTCGATGAAGACCTAGTCCTAGACCTTATAGGATCACCACAAGAAACATACCGACAACGCGAGCTATGCCTACAGAATATGCAAGATCTTCGGGCCCCTCCGCAATACATCCGAGGAGGAAAGGGGAGGAGCGTCAACATACGAGTACAACTGGAAACATTGGATACCAGTCAAGTACGAGCCGTAAACACATTGGTAGACAGCGGGTGCACCGGGAGCTGCATAAACCGATCGTTTGTGCAGGAACACCAGCTTAATACGGTAAAACTCGCCAAAGCTCAGGCAGTCTACAATGCGGATGGGAGTCGCAACAAGGGGGGAGACATAAGCGAGGTGGTGGAACTCCGAATGACAATCGGAGACCACCATGAAAAGATAGACCTTGCGGTCGTCGACCTAGGAAACGTACCCTTATTCCTGGGCCACGACTGGCTCAAATGACATAACCCAATCATCGACTGGAAGACTGGAGCAGTGTCCCTAGTCCGGTGCTCGTGTCGAAAAATACCATTTCAACTGCTGGACGAAGACCCAGAGCAAAACTGGGGCACAGAAGTAGAAGAAGGAGATACCATTCTGATCGTAGACTTTGAAGAAGCATTCCACGTACGAGCCATGGGGAGCAAAGCCAATGAGTTAGCCGCTAAAGCGAACCAGGCCAAAGAGGAAAAAATGTTTGAGGAAATAGTCCCGGAAGCGTACCGGGACTTCAAGGACGTATTCGCAAAAGAAAACTTTGACGAGTTACCACCCCGCAAACCATGGGACCATGCCATCGAGCTGATACCCAACGCGAATGCCAGCCTAGACTGCAAAGTCTATCCCCTTAACCCAACCGAACAAGAGGAGTTGGACAAATTCTTAGACGAAAACCTGGAATCGGGAAGGATCAGACCTTCCAAATCCCCAATGGCATCTCCCTTCTTCTTTGTCAAAAAGAAGGATGGAAAACTTCGACCAGTACAGGACTATCGAAAGTTAAACGAGATGACCATTAAGAACCGATACCCGCTACCTCTCATAGGGGAACTAATGGATCAACTCAAGGACGCGAAGTACTTCACCAAGCTAGATGTTAGGTGGGGATACAATAATGTACGCATCAAGCACGGGGACGAGTGGAAAGCGGCTTTCCGAACAAACCGTGGGCTCTTCGAACCCATGGTAATGTTCTTCGGACTTACCAACTCCCCGGCCACTTTCCAATGGATGATGAACGACTTGTTCAAGGAGCAGATTGCTTGCGGAGACGTCACCGTATACCTAGACGATATCCTGATCTGCACCAAAGACGAAGAGAAGCATCAGGCCATGGTACGGGAGGTGTTGGCCATTCTCCGCGCAAACAACCTATTCCTGAAAGCGGAAAAATGCGAGTTTGAGGTACTAGAAACCGAATACCTCGGGGTGATCATCAGCCAAGGGGCTATCTGCATGGATCCCGTGAAGGTCAAAGGAATCACGGAGTGGCCCCAACCAACCAAAAAACGGGAACTGCAATCGTTTTTGGGGTTCACAAACTTCTACCGAAGGTTCATTCAAGATTACAGCAAACACGTACGACCACTGACCCAACTCACCGGAAAAACAGAGTGGAGATGGGGAACCACGCAGGAAGAAGCGTTCAAAGAAATAAAACGCAAACTAGCCGAGGAGGTGGTACTAGCTATACCCAATAGAACCGGGAAATTCAGAGTAGAAGCGGACGCAAGTGAAGGGGCAATAGGAGCAGTACTATCCCAACAACAGGACGAGAGGTGGAGACCGGTGGCTTTCCTTTCCAAGGCGTTGACCATAACCGAACGAAATTACGAAATCTATGACAAGGAACTCCTGGCGATCATGTTGGCCCTCAACGACTGGAGACATTACCTGATGGGGGCACATCAAGATTTCGAAATATGGACTGATCATCAGAACCTCCAGTACTTCCGCAAACCCCAGAAGCTCAATCGCCAACAAGCACGATGGGTGACTGAACTAGCGGAATATCACTTCACTCTTCACCATAAACCGGGCACCGCCAACAAGAAGGCAGACCTTCTCTCACGACGAGCGGACCACGATCAAGGAGGAGCAGATAACAAAGAAATAGTAGTGCTGAAACCGGAAATGTTCCGAGCACTGATCATGCCAGGAGAAGAAGTGCATAAGAAGATCAAGGCGACGCTACGAGACGTAACCAAGTGGGATAAAGGGATAGAAGCATCTCTTCATCACCCCCGGGGAATAACCCAAAAGGACGGGTTAATGTACTACGATGGACGACTATATATTCCCTGCGATACAAAGCTGCGAGGAGAGCTAATCGCTATTCACCACGACCACATCACGGCCAGACACCCTGGCATCAAAAAAACAAAGGAACTCGTACAAAGAGAGTACTGGTGGCCGAAGCTCAAAAATGATGTTGAGAAGTACGTGAAAGGATGCAAGGCATGCCAACGCACCAAAACCAATACCCAAAGGAAAAGAGCACCGTTGCACCCACATGCGGTACCCACAAGACCATGGGAACACATCACCGTAGACATGATAGGCGAATTACCCGACTCCAATGGGTATAATGCCATCCTTATGATTGTTGACCGGTTCTCAAAGGAAGTCATTCCAATCCCCTGCTCCACCGAATTGACATCCGCAGGGTGGGCCAAAATACTCCGCGACCACGTCTGGGCAAAACACAGTATGCCACAAAAGGTCATCTCTGACCGGGGACCACAATTTGTGTCCAAATTTATGAAAGAGCTATACGAGATGCTACACATCCAGGGAAATCCCTCCACCACCTACCATCCCCAAACCGATGGACAGACTGAGAGAGCGAACCAAGAAATTGAAAAGTATCTCAGGATCTTCATCAATCACAGGCAAAATGACTGGAGCGAATGGCTACCTCTCGCCGCGTTTCAACACAACAATCGAAAACACTCCGCGACCGGATATTCCCCATTCGAAATCAATCATGGACAGAAGCCGCATCTCGCACCGCTCACTGTCAAAGAGGGAACAAACCCAGCCGCTAGAGAGTTTGTGGCAAACATACAGAAGGTACACGAACAAACAGCCAAGGCGTTGGAAAAAGCGGCGGAAACCATGAAACGACAATACGACAAGCATCAACAAACCGCCATAGAGTACCACCCCGGAGACAGGGTATGGTTGGACTCTACCAACCTCCATCTCCCTCGCCCAATGAAGAAGCTCGGAGACAAACGCGTAGGACCCTTTGAAGTAATTTCCAAGAAGGGCGCCTCCGCATACGAACTCAAGTTACCCTCGAATTGGAAAATTCACAATCGGTTCAATGAGAACCTATTAACCCCATATCACGCGCCGAAATTCCCAATTCAAATACAGCCTACGGCTCCTCCACCAGACCTAATAGACGGACAAGAACAATATGAGGTCGAGGAAATAGTAGACCGACGAGAACGAACGGTAGGAAAGGGACGTAAACGACACACCAAAACCGAATACCTCATCAAGTGGAAGGGTTATCCGAGGGAGGAGAACTCTTGGGTAAATGAACAGGAACTCGACAACGCCAGGGAAGCAATAGAAGACTTCGAACAAGTCTCTTTCAGCACTTTGCCCCAGCAGAGTGCTGGGAAAACAACGATAGAACCGATTCTTGGTCAGAAACTGAGTCCATAACCGAATCGGAAGTCGATCATCCCCTGGTACAAGCAATACAAAAGTACCTAATCAAACCAAATCCCGAAACACTCGTAGGCACCTATCTACCAAAGTCAAGCCATATCGCAGTCGGGACGACTGCCTTAACAGGGGGGTAATATTACGATTTCACGCTTTATCTCATCTTATCGAACTCATCGTAATCCTGCTATGCTAACTCTCCGACTCTGATCGTACTATACCATGCTAGTACCGTGCGTTTACCGCACCGTTACAGACTCTTGTAGTATATTTAGAACAGTCCAAACTGTATTTAAGTAGCTCGACTGCAGGTCTTAAACCTCAGTCTCGAACTAAAGTTTATTCACCCGATAACTTAGTCTGAACTCACTCTCGCTCGCTAAGCGATAGCTCCCTGCACACAAACCTGCAGACAACATAAAGCGCCTGACCGAAGTGCGAGTCACGCTTAGTTGTTTGATCTTGTTTGTGTAATCGGTCGCTAACACATGACCACAAAAGTGGCAACCCAGTTATGCAAATCTCGATCTTATCTGGAAATTTCAATTGCCCTTCTGGGCATGGTGGGCGAATCTTCAGCCTGAAGGCCATGTGGGAGCATATGAGCACCCCATTGAGGATCTTGAGTGTGAAGATGACGGATGCCCCATCCAAATTCATCCATCGACGGATATTAGCTGGGAGTGCCTCAAGACTTGCTCAGAGAAAAATGGTATGGTCAGCATTGTGGCAGCACTGTTTTTCTGGGCTGAGAGGGCCAAAGTTCTTCCTCTCACAACTCATCATGAGCGGGCTAGATCCAGTGAAGCCCACAAGGAGCTGTATTTTGCTATGGGAGACATTTGCTATGTACTACAGAGTTTGCTTGATTGAGCCGCTTTTCTTCTTATATCTTTCAATCCCACATATATATATCAAGTAGTAGTTTCGATGTAATACAATTGATTGAGCATGGGCCATCTCCGCCACGTGCTCTGAAAAATTTCCCATGAAGTCCTTTTAGAGGCGGCATCTCATTCACTCATTCATTTGATTGTTTGTGTTCTCTGCTGCGAGTGATCGCCACTACATCTCCAACATCACCTCGCACAGCAGCAATGACCAACATCGTCGACAAGCAGGGCACAATAACACTGTGATATGATCTCTGTCGCCCATCGGCATGCACTACAATATGTGAACAATCCAGACTGAAATTGGCAGGCCCAGTGATGATGATGATGATGGTGAGGGTGTGGGTTGGTGGATGGGTGGGGAAAATGATGCTGAAGGAATGTGATGGAGAATGTGGGATGGCCATATCAAGGTGGGAAGGGCGAATGGAGTGGAGGAAGGAGAAGGATGCTGGGCGGGAAGGTTCACAACAGGCTGGACACCGATGTTCGACGACGACGATGACGACGGCACTCAGAGCATGGATGGTTCAAATGACTCTGTAACAACTCCATCCCACTGCTAGTATTGCAGTGATTTCAACATGAGCTTTCCCTATGCTGTACGCACCGCCTACGTTGCTATCGTGTTGCATCCTCCATTTTCCATACTGGAGAGTACCATGCATTCGCTATATCCTCTCCCAGCTGCCACCGTCACCACCATCACCACTGCATGAGCTGACCCAACACCCTGCACCCCAAGCCACACCTCCAGCCAATTACGGTGCCTCCCGCCGACATATGAACCACCCCCTTTTACAACAGGGAAGGCAATGGTGGTACTGTCATCATGTTTGCCACTGCTGCCAAATGAGGCCAACCCCACTGCCAGCTCTTATCCCTGTTGGACTGCCACACATTCCACGACAGCCACTTTGTTATCCTGCCCTTATTCCTGACCAGTGGTAGCAGTGGTGGAGGTGAGGTGCGTTTGGCTGCCCCAGCACCCCATCGACATGCGTACGCCCATCCATCAGCCCTCCCTCCACATTCCCAGCAAGCACTATGTTTCATGTGTCCGATGTCACCCCTCAAAATCTCTCCCTTGGCGCCAAATCGCATTCTCTTTGTTTCCATTACACAAGCCCACCCACTGCTTATCGCCCCCCCTTATATATGTACTAATATATTTTTGCATTTTTATTATATATATCTCATGATTTTAAATAATTTCACTCAGATAAATTAGTATTGACGGATTCGGTATGTGCTGCCCAAGAGGCAGGATTAGCTAAGTACTTGTGGTGATCTGTGAAAAAAGAGGCTATATATACAGTAAGAATACTTATAATTTTAATATTAGTATGGTGTAGTGGTTAGCATGGCTGTGGTTAGTATCATGTGATGCAATTTGAAATTATTTTGGAGGTCCTGGGTTTGACTCTCGGTCGGCCGGCTATTTTCTGATGATGTCATTTCATTCCAGCTGTTGTGCTTATTAAAGCCTCTTGTAGTACCAGTGTGATTGCCCTATATAGGTTCAGTGTAAACTGATGCTGTTGATGTATCACAATTAAGTGTCAACTAATGCTGTTTGATATATCAGAGTAGCAGCTACAGGTACAGTCTTGACCATGATCACAGCTGCTCCATATAGCGATTAAGGGGGGATGCAAGACAATCAATAAGCTTTTCATCAACTATACAGCAGCTAACATTCTCCACCATGACATTGATGGCATCAACCCACTCCACATGTAATGCACTAACTTGGATTGAACAACGTTTGCCTCTAAACTGTCACTTGCATTCGGTGATTCAGTTGTGAAGAGGGCATTGCAATCACTAGGTTATGAACGATAGTTTTTAGGCACGAAACAGGGAGTTTCTGCGTGAAAAGTTAGGAGTGTATAACTTTAGCTGAAGCTGGGGTGTAAGACCACAGCAAGGCTCATTTAAATACATTGTGGTATTTACTAGTATGTACCGCTCCTATGTCTCGGTGCATGCTGTCCCAATGCAGCGCTGTCTTCTATGTCCTCTGTATCATATGGTGCTTGGTATAGGAGAAGCCCTCCTGCGAGTAAGAAGACTAGCATCCATAGGGCACTGTCTTCTGAGGAGCATACATGGCGGCTTGTCCATCCTGGGATGTGATCAGAGTCGACCTAAAGAAGCGTGACTGGGTGAAGGAGGGTCAGGCCCATAGGAGTGTGATCGGTCTATGGGCCATCAAACGGATCATGCATGTGAGCGGTGGATCTAGGGACCAATCAGATGGAACTGATGGTTGTGTTGTGGCAATGCTCCGATGATGCGGTATGAGCGTGATGATGCTAGAAGCGCTCCTGCGAGTAATAAGGGTAGCATCTGTGTGATGCTGCCTCCCACTGGGTATGGCTGCAGAGCCTATGACAGAGTCCTAGTGATGTGGTCCATGGCATGAGGTGATGCCGTGTGGGCATGTGACCAAGTGGGTCATGAATGATACAGGTCAGGTACAAGGAATGATGATGAGAGTCGAATGACGAGTTGCCATCTTGCCATGTACCGTGATAAGATAAGATAAGATAAGCAAAAAATAGGGGTGAATTCATGACACCACACCACAGTGAAGGCTGGTTTTCCAGGAATTGCAAAACTAATCATTGAGGCGTCTCCTGATGAGGCCCTTTACACTGAAAACGGTGTTGGAGAGACTCCTCTTGAAATCGCTTCATTGGAATACCTCGCCTGGAAGATGACATATCATGGGAATCAATATTCAGTCGCTAGTCCCGAACTAGGCAACAATGTAGACATGGTCCCGCATCACGTACCTGCCACACTTGCCAAGGACCTGCTTAAATTATGCTTGATGATGGCAGACCTTGTGCTAACAGGGAAGCTAACACTGGGCATGTTATTGGCTGATGAACTCGACAAATTTGCCTCTCTCTTGGAGACAAAGCTGATGGAAGTTTCCAAGACTGCAAAAAAGACAGAAGACGACATTAACCAAGTCGAAGGCATTGATAGATATGCGACCTTTGAAAAGGTCATAGTGGCTGTGATAAAGTGGCCTGGAAAGTGCAAGTTCGTGCATCTCCTTGACGTTCAGAGGTCTGTGCAAAGTAGCCTTGCTAAATCCAGGAAACTGGATGAGGTTTCACAATCGCTTCGTGGTGTAGACGAATTGGAACCTGAGGTAGATACGGCATGAAACGAGCGGAAGAACAGCCTGGTCATGAGAGTGTTGGGATGGAATGTGGAGCAGCAGGACTGGGAAGATTAAGGTTTAGACATCAATATTCTGACATTCTATTATTAAATACAATGGCTGTTCCATTTCCAGCAAAGAAGAAAAAATCATTCCGGATTTTGCCTGTTCTATATCCCAACTTTTTCCAGTGGTGTGATGTCCTGACTGGGGAACTGACCCAAGCCTTCGCGTCTTTTCTTTTCGGGAAATATGCCATCTAATAGGGAGAGTCCTGAAGCCAGTGCAGCAGCAGATGATAAAAACATTCATGAACAAGGTGTGCCAGCGTTTTTCCCTTCTGCTGGCTGTGTCATCACTGTCATGTAAATATGGAATCCATAGGGATGGAGCCTAGGCAGGAAGAAAATGAGAGAACGAGTTTGAAGAGAGTAAGGACGAGAAACTCGGCAACAAAGTCTCTTGACAAAGACGAGAAAAAGAAAAGGAAGACATGAAAAAGAGATTTGAGCCTTTTACCTATGATGCCACTTGACATTTTATTCACGGTAAGTCTAATCCTTCCTTGCCATCTCCAACTAACTTGAAATCTTTGCAGATCTGCAGTGTGCTTACTCCTCGCGACCTCATCAACTTATCGCGAGTTGACAGAAACTTTTTTCGCACATTGACAGCTCGCAATGTGTCATTCGTTTGGAAGGTGGTGAGGGAAGCTGAAAAAGGAATCAAACCGCCATGCAGGGTTTCTGAATACCGATGGGTAGTTCTCTTGTTTGGGATTTCAGCGTGTGATGTATGTCATGGTTTTATTTCTTACACAGAGTCTCAACTGGTTCGTGCCCATCAGCTCTGCAACGCAAAGAATATACCTGTGGGCTGGAAGTATCGTCATCGCATTTGCAGGTACTGCCTCAAGTCGCAGTTCCGAGTCCTATGAATATAGGATACTCGGTTATTATGGTGTCGTGAAACCCTGTGGGAAATTCTATTCGTGGAATCAGTGATGGCGGTGTTTGCCATCCCATCCTGTTTCTTCCTCTGTGGGTCTCTCATGGGAATAATTCTATTCATGGATGGCTATTCCCGTTTTTTTTCACGCTCCACAGTTTGCTCTTGTGCCACATCGCATTTCCCCTAGCCTGCTTCCTGTTCTCGTTTGTTTTCCATCATTTATATTCTGTATCCTCTTTAATTGATGTGTCTGTCTTGATTGATCTTATGTCCAGCCTTGTCCTTCTTGCTCATCTCGTTTCACTCCCGGTCTCTTCATCGTGCACTTTTCTTAATTTGAAATTCACGTTTCTCATTCGTACATATATCTGTGTATCATGTCGACATCATGATCTCTTCCTCCTCCTCCATTTCCGTCCTATTAAACCTTTTTGCCGTGGTCTGTATGTCATCTTCCTCATCTTCAAAACCTATCTTCCTCTTCATTGTTACGGTTATTCTTTTCTTTTTCTTTTTCTTTTCCCTTTCTTTTCTTTTCTTTAGTCAGCCGGATTACGCAACGCGCGATCATCACGGACTGACTGCGCAGTAGTATTTTTAGAATACTCACGTGTATTTAAGTAGAGCCTCAGCTGGTCTGAACCCCAGCTTCGGCTAAGGTTAATTCTACCTAACATCGAACTCCGTCCTTCGTGACTATCTGTCCCATCGACTTACGTCGCCTTTGACTTGCTAAAGCGTCGTCTACCGAAGTGCGAGTAGCGACCTTAGTGCGATCTAAGTCGATTTGAGTTAGTGGCTAACATTTAGCCGAAGCTCGTCTACCACCGCCCAGCGTCACTTCTGAGAAAGAGCGCTGCTCGGTTACTTTCAAAAGCAATTTCACCTCGCTTGACCAGAGGAGGTCATCGCCTGCGTTCGTGTGGACAACCCGGTGCTTGTCAACGCATAGCGAGTGGACCGACGGAAAAGCCCCTCACCTGTATTCAAGATTCGTCCGATACACTTCCTCGTCGCAGTAGTCCTTTGGGTAATCCCCTTCCGACTACTCCTTCTAGCACTAGTGGTCGACTTAATCGTCGAATTCATTCTTTTCGACGACCTCATCCTCGCAGTCTTCGTGACTGTATACTTCACCTTCGTCCTAATCGGACTCGGAATATCTGCAGTGTTACTAGCAGGCTTGTTAGTCGCCCTGTACACGTTATATCCCCGTCTCGTTTAAGGACACTACGTATTCCACTATTAAACCCTTCATACTCGCTCTCCAACTCGCCTCTCTATTGACAATCGCCTTGTTAATAGTGACGAGCTCCCCTTCCGACGAATCCTGCGAGATCTCGTTAATGAACGGTTCCAATTACGAGACCGACCTTAGCTTGATCATCGCGCTTCTCATTGTCCTCACCATACTTGCTGTTTATCAGCTTGCATGGTCCATCGTCGACTTACGCCACGGATAGATTCCCGGACAGATGCCCTGGTCCGAATCCATTCTCGCCGTCTTCGCGACTTTCATACTCTTTTCATTGTCCATTATTTTGTACCGGATACACCGTTGTTTTCGACAACAAAGGCAGGTCCGCGCGCAACTCCCCTTCCATTACATTCCCAGTACCCCGGCGTATCCACCGCCAGTAATTCACATTCCCTCGGCATCACAACAGACGATCGAAGATGTCGAATCTGACGCCTCCGGGAGACCTGGAGGGTCCCTCTACACATCGTCGCGACCCAGCTCGCGATCCTCCGAGTCGAGCACCGACTCCTACAGAAGCGCTTCCAGCGCACCAGCAGAGTCCATCGACATCACCGATACCCGGGGGGTACTCCTCGACCGAGGAGACTCGCCCTTACCAGGTCTCTTCGACAAGTCTCCAGTCCAAGACAAGTCTGGCGACGACGGAGACAGAGGACAAGACACCAGGAATCTGGTCGAGGGCGAAGAAAGCCCTGATACCGAGTTCGAAGGGGACGAGCTCACCGAGTGGGAAAGGACCCGACTCGACGACCTCTACCTGCGTGAGGAAGAAAATGCCCCCGATTCCGGAGGCTCCACGAGCGAAAGAACCCACTCAGGGTGGGGACACGCAGGCACGCGGGAGGAGGCCCGAGACCGGAGAATCGCGGCCGACGATGCAAGAGATCGCGCAAGAATGGCACGCAACAGGGGTCGTCGAGACGACTTCTACGACGATCCCCGAGAGCTTAGCCTCGGAGCCTCCGCGGCTACCACCAGTACAACTCAGCCACAGCCTGTTTCAAGGGCCTGGCCAACCAATCGAGGGTCCCCGGTCGCCTGGTACCCCAACACCAGTTGGGTCTACGCCGATGACAGGGAAGAGACTCCTGTGGCCGGAGTCACGACCAACAGAGAGCCCGACCCGCTCTCTGAGGGGCCCGAGGTCCCAACGCTCCCTTCCCCCGTCCCCTCGTACGAGCTGACGAATGGGGAGCTTTGGGGCGAGTTCCCAGATTACGACGCCGAGGAACTTGGAACAGTTACCTCTTCCGAGCGACTCGCCGGAGTCTCCAACTGGGAACCGTCCGTCGCGTCGCGAGCCTTCGCCGACCCAGTCCCTCCATCTCAGCGTCCGTGGCCGCTCCTCTATCACACGTACGTCGAGTCCCTCCGACTCCCTCGAGATGCCCGGGAATCCCCAGAGATCCAGGCCAGAATGGAGCGAGGCAGAGCGCATGATGCACGCATCCGACGTGCCGAAGAGGACGCCCTCTACGGGCCCAACGGCTTCTGGGATCTTCCCCTCGAGCCCGACGCCACTCCCACCGAGGTTGACAACCGAATCAGAGCCGCCGCCGTCCGTTATACAGGATATGCCCAAAGGGCAGGGACCGACCTTGAGGCAAGAGCACAAGCATGGAGAGTCTACCAAGAGGAGATCTCCAACGAGGACTCAGACATTGGGAGGTGGAAGCGAAACAAGGAGCTGGACCGACTCGCCCGAGAGAGGAAGGAGGCAAAGGATGCCGAGTCGACCCCCAAGCCAGGCTCTGGAGCCAACGGTAATGGCGGCAGTAAGGCAGGTCCTTCTTAAAGGACCTGTCCCTCGACCCGCCATCTTCGAACTCCTTCCGTGGCATGGGTTGTACGAGATTATCATGGAAGACATGGAGAAGGACCCCCAGTGGTTATTCACTGATGCGGGGGTCGATTATCAAGCCGCAAAAACGATGGGGGATGTATATTTAATGAAGAATATACTCGAAGTAGAGACATGGCACCGGGCCGCTATTGTATGGAACATGGTGAACCCCGCAGTGCCTCAGCGAGGGTGCGAGCCGTACCGACGCCCTCAACCAATGCCGAACCCACTCGAGACCGAAGAGTTTTGGGCAGGTGCCGGCCCCGACGACGACGACATGGACGACCCCGGCGCGGGACCTTCTGACAAAGGAAAGCAGTCCGCGGTCCCGCTACAACTGCCGTCCCAACCTCCGCGACGACCAGTGGACCCGGGCGATTACCCCCCTCCAGGGGACAATTATCGCCTACGGTCCCTCCCGCGACCGCCTAATCCTCCGGTACCGCCATCAGTGCCTTCGCCCCCGGATCCCATTCCTCCGTGGACGTTAGCCGCGGGGAAGGACAATAACCCGTGGGGTGACGTAAAGCCCAAACTTATTACGCAACCAGAATACTTTACGGGGGAATCAGAAGACATCAACCGCTTCCTACATCACTGCGAGATGTACTTCCAGGTCTTCCCCCTACACTTCACGATGAACGATCAAGGCCAGAATCCTTATCGGATCACGTTTGCACAAGGCTACCTACGAGAGAAGGCGAAGCAGTGGTGGGGTGACCAGTACTATCGCTACCGGGACGCACAGGGGCACTGGAGATTCCCCACCTGGGCGGAATTCTCCCGCGACCTCACGCAGGAGTTCCGAGAAGTGGCGGAAGTCGCCATCTGGAAGGCAGAATGGAAGAAGGTTCGGCAGTCGGAATTCAAGTCCGCAGTCGAATTCTTCGCGAAGTTCGAACGGTTGGCCCACAAGTGCGGAGAATTCGGGGACGAAAAGCAGATGTTCGAAGCGGTGGAAGCGGCCATCAGGCTGACAGTGCGCAAGACGGTTATGCATGGGGACAACGAGCGCCCCACAACCTACGCACAATGGAAGGCGCGAGTCCTCCGGATCGACGCCAACTATAGATACGACGTGGCTCAAGGCCTCGCCAGTAAGACCTCCCCGAACTCGAGCAGTTCGGGTCGAGGCAACCAATCAAAGGGATCAGGTTCTAGTGGCGACAAGAAGGACGCCACGGGAACCACCTACGGTGGGGCAGGGCAACCAATGGAGATCGACAAGCTTCGATCCGACAAGCGGTGCTTTAAGTGTGGGAACACGGGGTGGAGCCCGAAGCACAAATGCCCTGACGACAAGTCCAAGTGGCTTCCCGTCAAACTCCCACCTCGTAAAAAGCCCAACGCCGCTCGCCTCCGCCAATTACTCGCTGAAGCCGAAAAGGAAGAATTAGGGAAGGATACGAAAGTTGAGGAGGTCAAGGAGGACGATAAGTCGTCAAAAGACCAGCCGGCGTCAAAGTAAGTGATTCGACGACGTCGGCTAAGGACTTAGTTTCATCTGGTGCGCCTTCGTGTACTATTAGTCGGACTTATACTACATATGTAGGTACCCCGTACGAGCAATATACCATTTTTTCCGCCGCGTTACCAGAGGACCAAACTAAGAATGAAGAATCACAAAACGACCACGGCGTAGGAGGGGATTACCGCCTCCTAACGCAGCCTGCGTCTGGAAATGAACCCCTAGGGGCCGTCCCAGCTCAGGAACCCCCGGCCGACCGCACAGGGAAAGCCCCTCGAGGGCAGAGCCCCCTAGGTCGAGTCTCGACTGCACCCTTGACGAAGGGAGGTCACCCCGGAGTGGGAGAAAGGCCGACAACCCAGCCCGCTGGGCCTGCGTCCTCGTCTGTGGGGCCGTCTGTTCCAGTGGGAGGCGTGGAGAAAGCAGCTGAGGCCGTGAAGGCGAGGGACCCCCTGCCCTTAGTAGCCAAGGACAATGCTGCGGCAAACGGTGCAGACCCCTCGTCCGAGCCGACATGTGTGCGCTCCCGAAGGGTTACCCGAAGTACCACCAGGTCCAGGAAGAGCCGTAAGTACAGGACAACCGTGGAGGTTGCAACGTCGCGCACAAGCGCCCGAGGCCAGGGCCGAACACAGGGCAGCGAGCCCTCCTCCACCAACTCGTCGGAAGGTGACCAAATGCCGCCGAGGGGCCCTAACGACCGGCCCGGTGACCAAATGCCGCCTACGAGTACAACATCCCGAGTCTCTGTAGAGGAAGTGGAGGACGAAGAAGCCTACCTTCGGTCCGATATCCCGGTCCGAGTACCACCAGGGAAGTCTACCGTGACCCCTGCCTCGGAGCCTAGACCCGCTAAGCGGACACCCATCCAAGACACCTATTACGAGCCGTTCGGGCCGCACTGGACCCGAAGGGCATTACGACTAGCCACCACAGAATCAGCCGCTTTCGCCACCCTCTACCGATGGGTACACCCCCGGCGAACCGAGGAAGTCACCATCGAGCTTTGGGAAGCGCTTAAGGAGCAACCCGAAACCGCATCAGAGGCGAGAGACAGGTGGGGGTGGATGGAAGATCTTAAAAAACCTCCTATGTACATACGAGGACGGAAGGGCCACAATGTATCCATTACCGTACAACTGGAAACGCTAGACACTCGAGAGACGCACTCCGTGAAGGCGCTAGTGGACAGTGGAGCCACTGGCAGCTCGATCGATCGCGACTGGGCTCAAGACCACGCCCTCAACCTCAAAAAGGCAGCTCGCCCTGTTCCGGTCTATAATGCCGACGGCACTCGAAACAAGGGCGGTGACATCACTGAATATGCCGAGGTATGGCTTCGAATAGGAGATCACGTGGAACGGATCGAACTAGCCGTAGTGGATTTAGGATCTACCCCCCTTTTCCTCGGGCATGATTGGTTACAAAGACATAACCCGTTGATCGACTGGGATACCGGGGCCGTTACTCTGGCCCACTGTACCTGTCGAAAAATCCCTTTCTCGCTCCCCGATATGGATCCTACGTCTCGATGGGAGGAATATGAAGAAGGGGATACGATCCTAGTAATCAATTTTGAAGAAGCATTCCACGTACGGGCCATGGGGACTAAGGCCAATGAATTGGCCGCTCAAGCCAATGCTCGTAAAACCGTCAAGTCTTTCGAGGAAATAGTCCCCGAGGAATATAGGGAATTTGAGGATGTGTTCGCCAAAGAGAATTTCGACGAATTACCACCGCGAAAACCATGGGACCACGCTATCGAACTCATCCCTAACGCCAATGCTAATCTGGACTGTAAAGTTTATCCCCTTAATCCGGTGGAACAGGAGGAGTTGGACAAGTTCCTGGACGAGAACTTATCTACCGGGCGCATTCAAGCCTCCAAGTCCCCGATGGCGTCACCGTTCTTCTTCGTCAAGAAGAAGGACGGTAAACTACGTCCGGTTCAGGACTACCGCAAGCTTAACGAAATGACGGTCAAGAACAGATACCCACTGCCCCTCATCGGAGAGCTCATGGATCGTCTGAAACAAGCAAAGTACTTCACCAAGCTGGACGTGCGGTGGGGGTACAACAACGTCAGAATAAAGCAGGGGGATGAGTGGAAGGCAGCCTTTCGCACCAATCGCGGCCTTTACGAACCGCTGGTGATGTTCTTCGGACTCACAAATTCACCCGCCACCTTCCAGTGGATGATGAACGATATATTCAAGGAACTCATCACTGCAGGAGAAGTATCGGTTTACCTCGATGACATCCTTATCGCCTCGAAGGACAAAAAGGACCACAAGCGTATCGTCCGTAAAGTACTTCAAATCCTCCGCGAGAACCAGCTGTTCCTTAAAGCGGAAAAATGCGAGTTCGAAGTGGAAGAGACAGAATACCTAGGGGTACTTATTAGCGAGGGAAGGATTCGCATGGATCCCGTCAAGATTGCCGGTCTTCTAGACTGGCCTACTCCGTCAAAGAAGCAGGAACTCCAGTCCTTCCTGGGCTTCTGCAACTTTTATCGTCGATTCATACGCGATTACAGCAAGCACGTCAAGCCTCTCACGGCTCTGACAGGAAAAGTGGAATGGAAATGGGGGGAAACTCAACGGGCGGCGTTTAACAAGATCAAGGAACTCTTTAAGGAGGATGTAGTCCTCGCGATCCCGCTCGACCAGGGAAAATTCCGAGTGGAAGCAGACTCCAGCGAGGGAGCCATCGGAGCAGTCCTCTCACAATGGCAAGAGGAGAAGTGGCAACCAGTAGCCTTCCTCTCCAAAGCGCTATCGATCACCGAGCGCAATTATGAAATTTACGACAAGGAACTTCTTGCCATCATGATTGCGTTGGAGGAATGGCGACAATACCTTATGGGAGCCCGGGAAAACTTTGAGATTTGGACCGATCACTCCAATCTCCAGTATTTCCGAAAGCCCCAAAAGCTCAATCGACAACAGGCCCGATGGGTGACAGAATTGGCCGAATATCAGTTCACTTTGCACCACAAACCCGGGGCCCAAAATCGAAAAGCAGACTTGCTATCCAGAAGGGCGGATCATGATCAGGGGAAGGACGACAACCGGGACGTAACGGTCTTAAAACCCGCTCACTTCCGCGCACTCATCATGCCTACCGCAGAGGGGTTACACAAAAAGATTAAACAAGCCACTCATGACCCACGTAAGTGGGATCGAGGCGTGTCGGATTCCCTTAACCACGAAAAGGGGATCTCTCGAGACCAGGAGTTGCTTTGGTACGACGGACGTATCTACGTACCAAGGGACAAGGGGCTGCGAGGCGAGATCATATCCTTGCGGCACGATCATGTAACAGTGGGACACCCTGGTATTGAAAAGACCAAAGAGCTCATCTTAAGGGACTATTGGTGGCCACGAATGCGCGCCGAGGTAGAAGGGTACGTTAGGGGGTGCGAAGTCTGCCAACGAACTAAGGCGGATCGTCGCCTCAAAAAGGCCCCTCTCCATCCGAATGAGGTTCCCAACCGACCGTGGACCCATATTTCGGTCGACATGATCACTAAACTTCCCGATTCGAAGGGGAATAATTCAATTCTGGTCCTGGTCGATCGATTCTCCAAGACCATCATACCCATCGCGTGCACCGAGGAATTGTCATCGCTAGGTTTTGCCAAAATCCTCCGAGACTACATTTATGTGCCGTACGGTGTAATGCCCGAAAAGGTTATCTCGGACAGAGGGGCCGTCTTTGTGTCCAAATTTATGAAGGAGTTCTACGCTCTCATTCAAGTCACGGGAAACCCCTCGACGGCCTACCACCCTCAGACCGACGGACAAACAGAAAGGGTCAATCAAGAAATTGAGAAGTACCTCAAGATGTTCGTCAATTATCGTCAGGACGATTGGAGCGAATGGCTGCCACTTGCAGCGTTCACTCACAATAACCGGAAGCACTCCGCTACTGGTTTCTCCCCATACAAGGTAGTCTTTGGGTGCAACGGGCAGGTCATCAAAACCACTCAGCGACCAGACGCGGTCCCGGCCGCGTCAAAACTAGTGCAAGGAATCCAGGAAGTACAAGAGAAGGCGAAGGAATCCCTTGAACGAGCGGCCGAGTTGATGAAGAAGAACTATGACAAGCATAAAGGGAAGGCAATGGAATACCAACCCGGCGATAAAGTATGGCTGGATTCCACTCATCTCAACCTTCCACGTCCCGCAAAGAAATTAGGAGACCGACGAGTCGGTCCGTTCACTATCGTAGCCAAGAAAGGAGCATCAGCCTATGAGCTGAAACTCCCACAAAAATGGCGCATTCATAATCGATTCAACGAGTCGCTGTTGTCTCCCTACCGCTCACCGGAATTCTCGAATCAGCCGCGACCTGAAAGGCCACCCCCGGAACTCATCGATGATGAAGAAGAATACGAGATCGAGGAGATTGTTACAGAAAGAGATCGACTTGTCGGCCGTGGAAACACCTGCCGAACAATTACTGAATACCTTGTCAAATGGAAAGGATATCCAGTGGAGGAAAACTCATGGGTGAAACGTTCCGACATGGCAAATGCGGAGGAACTCGTCAACGACTATGAATCCCGTATCCAAAAGATGATTTGGACGGTAAACGACCAGGGAAAGACGGTCGGATTCGACGACAAGATACCACGTAATTTGCTGGTCGAATACAATAATCCCAACAGTCCGTGTGTTACCGACATCATAACGGTACATTCATCCGAGTGTACGAACCCTAAACACTTGGACGCCCAACAAGACTCTTATCCTCCTTCCGAAATTATTCACAACATCGCCCTTCCCGACGATTGTCCGGAAGAAGAGGAAGAAGTGAATCTCCAGAACCTCGAACGTATACGAGAAAATTGGGATAGCGACACCGATAACGATGATGACACAGACGACGATACCTGGTCATTCTACTCAGAATCATGCCGCTCGACTTCGAGTGGCGAAACGGACTCAAGGGACTCTTGCCAGACGAGCGCGGCCTAGATAGGCCATTTCTTATGGTGTAGAAGGGGATTTCCACCGCTCAACCATGAGCATTGAACCCTTAGGGATCGCGGATCCCAACAGACAGTCGAGGACTAACCGGCGCAAGGTGGCTCAGGATTTATAGGAACCTGCGTCCAGGAGGAGAGAGGGTTGGAGGCCGAACACACGAAGTGACTCTTTTGCGGTGTAGCGGAAGCCCAATCAATCCCGTTTTAAAGCAGAAGGGAGACCCTCGACTCGCTGGTGTGGAAGGAAGGAGATATATTCTCATTCGGGACGAATGAGTCTTAAGGAGGGGGTAATGTTACGGTTATTCTTTTCTTTTTCTTTTTCTTTTCCCTTTCTTTTCTTTTCTTTAGTCAGCCGGATTACGCAACGCGCGATCATCACGGACTGACTGCGCAGTAGTATTTTTAGAATACTCACGTGTATTTAAGTAGAGCCTCAGCTGGTCTGAACCCCAGCTTCGGCTAAGGTTAATTCTACCTAACATCGAACTCCGTCCTTCGTGACTATCTGTCCCATCGACTTACGTCGCCTTTGACTTGCTAAAGCGTCGTCTACCGAAGTGCGAGTAGCGACCTTAGTGCGATCTAAGTCAATTTGAGTTAGTGGCTAACATTCATTTTCACCACCGACTGTGATGGTGTATTAGCCATGTTCCTTCTTTCCGTATTCGCCTTCTGTGACTTTTTCAGCGATGTTTGACATACACATTGAAGTGCTCACTGATGAATGGTCTGAGTTTGCGAGCGCTATGGCTCTCAATATCAATTTGGTCTTTGCGACACCGTCGTTGGTCTTCATGAACACCATAGAGCACTGGGCTTCCACGATATCACCTATTCTGAGCATTTGGGGCTTCACCATCACGTATCTGCATTCACAAGGTATGGTTGGCTCCATTCTGAGCACATATGTGTTGATCTCGCTTACCTTTTCTTGCCTGCTTCGTCTATCAGACCCCTGAAGTATCCCACCTCGTTGTCCTCAGTGTGCACCCATTTTTGTTGTGCTATCTTGGCTAGGATTCCCATCGGGTCGACGTCAGGCGAAAAGGGCATGTCCTCCTCGTTCAAGTTGTTCCGAGGTCTGAAGTATCAGTTCGACAGCTCCACCACGTCCAGATCCTTTACCTTTGTTGGCTTCCATTCTTCCATCTTGCCCTCCTTGAACTCTCTCTCCCATCATTTGCAGACTCTTTATAGCAGATATGGCCTTGTCATACCCCTTGCTCCCGAGACCTATGAGTTGTACCATTTGGCTTAGGAACCTCGCTTTCTCTTTTTGCATCCTGACTATGACTTTCATGAGTACACTACATTCATTTGGACCATATTGTCCACTCACCTTGTTTCCTTTGTGACAGGTGGTAGAACCATCGTGTATATTGCACTGGTCATCGTGAATACCACTTCTTCTATCACACCCTCCTGCAGTCTTTCAGATGATCCTTCATGCACCCGCATCCTCATCTCTCTCGATGCTCGCTGATTTGATAACGCTGTGTTCCTAGTATGTCTCTTCAGTATGATTCTACCTTGCCATAATTGATTCTTACCTTCATAACCCTGCAACAGGTGCAGTTTGTCTTTTGCTGTCCTCTCGTTTATGAGTGCTTCGATCGTGTCTTCTGTGCATACCTACAGTTAGTCATTTTCTCCAATCTGTTTCGATTGTTACTTACTCGCTTCATCTCTGTCATAGAATCAATCCATCCTTTCGCAACAAACTGGTTGTGGATTTGGTACCCATTTGCCACTATATTTCTTTTCCTTCTATTACTTATCACCCTCATTTTCTACCGACAGTCTACCTCTGTCATGATGTTCATGTCTGATGGCACTGATGGTTGTCTTCCAGCTTGACTCTCATCAGGTTTTCATTTCTTTTGTCCATCGTATCTCCTGTCGTACCTCATGTTCATCTCCTACAGTGCTATCTTATCCTTGGTTTTACCTGCTTCCCTTGAATCTATGCATATGTTGTGACATCCTTTTTCATGTTTTTGTTGTCTCTATTACCATGCTGGGTTGCCCATGCGCTCGTCCATGTGTGCTTCAATTCGTTCGTTTCATGTATGTCATTATTAATTTGCTGTGTTACATATGTTCTTTTCATTATATTTTTTTGCTTCTTTTGATTCTATGACAATCAGCATATTCTCCACATGTGTCATGCAGTTCCCTTCGATTCTTTTGGACGTCTTGTTCACTTGTCAGTCGTGGTATTTACCCTCTGGGGGTGAAGGCTCAATTGACCTTCAGTGCCTTGATGCAGTTCCATTGCCCTTCTCCCTCGACTCTCAGTGATCCTCACTGGTGCAACCTTCCAGTCCGCTGCATATCCCTGATCCCATGTCCATAGTTGATGGAAATGCATGTTATCAACTAGTGGGTATTGTATATTTCGGAAACAGTCATTTTACAGCCAGGTATGTCAATCCCTGACCGTGTTGTATGGTTCAATGATGGTATGATTCAATGGAGATGTGCAACACTGAGAAGGTGGAATCGAACATCATTGATATGCGCCTTTGATCCAAATGGCAAAACTCCGGATATATTCACATACAAACGATGCACCGGGTAAGGTGATTGATCTATCTGACAAACATAGGACTCGGAATTGCCACACATATGGGATGGCCCTCACTTGCTAGTTAGTTTGTTCTCCTTCATAGCCCACTATACACTGGCAGAGCTGATCAATTCTTAGCTCGATTTGCATGAGCAAGGTTGCCAAGAAATTTCCTGGTATCGATGCCGCCATTCTGGATATGGTTCCTGTCACCTATCGTAAAGTCATTGTCTATTCTCCACCTGATTAGTATTGAATTTAGTCTGATAGCGTCTTATGGCTCACTCTCTTACTATTGGATCCCAGCTATCCAAGAGATTCAAGAGAAAATTTGAAACATTCAAGCAACTGGCAAACCTGGAGCCTCCGACCGTGTAGCTGAGTTTTGCAAAGAACGGAAGCAAGAGTTCGAAGATATGCTGGAGGTATGTGCCTGAGACTGAGTTTCTCCCTTATCTGACTTGCTCTTCTCCAGGACAGCAGTCGATGTGAGAGTTGGGCTCGCCGTTATGTCCAAAAGCAAACTGAAGAATCGATGCAACTGAAAGAGAAGAGATTTTCAAAGTAGGTTTACTCAATCGTGAAGATACTGTTCCTTTTAAAGCCCCCCAACATAGGATAAAAGAGCATCTTCTAGAGTTGGGCTATACCGAGCAAGACGTTAGAGGTATTAAATATAATCAATCCATGGACCAAGACAATGAGCTCACCTCAAGAGGTATGCACGTTTCTTGACACCTATAGCACCTGTTCTCAACGACGATTCAATAGGTTGGAACATGATACACTCAGGTCTCGAGGCAAAAATTCAGCAAAATCATGTTCAGCAAGCCAAAGTGGAACATAGAGCAGCCCTATATAAGTGTGCTAACATTGTTAAAGGTCTCCTCAAAACATACAAGCAAAACTTTCTGCCTATAATTTGGCAGGATATGCCTCCATATATAGATGTTTGCATGTTCCCTGTGTTCAAGATGATCTTGAACCGTCCCACGGAGGACAATGTCACAGAGAACAGTTTTGCTGATGCCATGAATGAGCTCTCAGATCTCATTGCTGATTGGCAGCAGCACAGGGAGGCTGATTCATGGACAGCAGTCACAATACATTTTCAGCCTGCAGACGGCATTGATCCCTTGAAGCTAGCAATAGCAGTCTTCTCCTGCAAAAGCAAAGAGTGTCCTGGCCACTTCACTAACACAGATATCTGGCAGCACCAGTGTCCTTCTCATGGTTCATCGAATAATACACGGTATTCCAGTGTCTCAGAGATCCAGAATGCCAGTGATCTGTATAAGAATTTGGGGTACTGGGAACTCTCCTTTGATACTATGCGATCTGCCAAAGTTGCTGATGCAGTATGCCTTGCCTCCCGTGATCCAGCCACAACTACTGTGGAGGAGATGGATGTCTTGGATTTCCGATTCGTCACTCTAGACTGCTGTGTTCAAGAGTATGCTTCAGTCGGGGGAAATGTCACTTTGCATAGGTGTCCTGTCCTTTCATGGCATGAATGCATGAGTGTCTATGCTTGATTTGGTTTTAAGGGTGCTGATCAGAGCTACTATTCAAGGCCTGGGGCCCAGGTGAAGTTCGTTTACTCATGCCAGAAGATGAAGCCAAGAAGCGACACATTCTCTGAAGACCACAGAGGCAGAAATATAGTGTTTTTTGCTGTCAGCATTGTTCGGATAATCTTGACAATCCAAAATCATACGAGGAGGTTACTGGGCATGCTCGAGACATGTACGTATTCTTTCAATCCTCATCTTTTCCATTCTACTCCTTACAGAATGTCTTAGGCATGGTATCGACACTCCCAAGATTAACCACGACTTGTTCCTGAAGAGCATCTCAGCTGGCTTATCATTTCATATTTCATGGCCGAAGCGTCAACAAGAGAAAGGTTGTGGTAGTCCAGAAAGAGAGCAAAGTAAATATTAAAATAATTGATGACTAATCATTGGTAACGTGACTTGTTTACTTATATGGGTCCAAACTTCTAAGTTCTTGATTTATCACTGAACCCCCCAGCACGGTCATTGGTCAGGACACATTTTTTCTTTGCACCCATCGATATCCAATGTGCATTCCACAAGAAAAGTATGCAAGATGCTACACGTATACTTACCTCATGGCTAAACACAAATTGCTAGGATGACCCCTATCTCTATCCATGCTGAAGCGTCCAATAAACATACTTCGGTCGGTCTTAACAGAGAAGTCTATGTTGACTTAACCTTTGCCTCGAAGCCACTCGGCCTGCCAGGTCAGGAAGGCTACGGCTGGCCTCAGCTCGACTTCGATGAAGCTATTGGCCCAGAAAACCGTTATGTTATTTGCAGAAAACTTGGCTGGGGCATGTCTTCAAGTACATGGCTTGCCCAAGACAAAATGTATGTGTTTAAAGTTACTAGCAGGCTGTAGGTTCCTCAATAAAAATTTGACATACATATTTCTATCCTCTAGGGATAACTCCTATGTTGCCCTCAAAATCCTTAATGGCTTTCACACCGAACTTGTCGAATGCGGCCGCGTTTGGGAACTTGAAGCTCTGCAGCGGATATCGTCATCCCCGTCGACGCATTGTCTGCAGCTCATGTCACACTTCACCCTTCCCGGAAAGGGCACTGCAGGACAACACCTCTGCCTAGTCACCAAAGTCCTCGGTGGGGATGTAAAGTCACTGTTCAAAAAGCATGGTATCTTTCCTTTCCCTCTCGCTAAATGCATCATTCTACACTTGCTTCGCGGAATTGCCCATGCACACAGCCACAGTGTCATGCACACCGATCTGAAGCATGACAACATTTTTTTTGATACTCCAATATCCACAGATGACTTTGACAAGCTTCTCATGTCTGACCCACCTCATTGACATGTACCCGAAGCTTCTCATGATGGATTGGTAGAGGCCGCTGTCTCACAGCCGCTTCCTATCCCTACTCTGCAAGAGGCCATGCAGCGAACTTTTGTAGTTGCTGACTTTGGCCATGGTAAGTCCAAAAATACCTATGTCGCTTCCTAGTTGTTTCTCAGTTATTCTTACAGCCCAGTTCATCGAAAACCACACTGAAAATAAAATTTCCCCTCCGCCGCTTCGTCCTCCTGAAATAATCATTGGAGGACCATGGGATGCCAAGGTAGACATATGGACATTTGGATGCTTGGTATGTGCTTTCATCCTCCGCCGTTTGTCATGTCGATGAACACATGTCAAAGATCTTTGAGCTCATCACCGGTCGTGCTCTCTTCAAGTATGAGCCTGATCCCAAATTCAACCTAGATGAGCCAAATCATATCCTATATCAGATGCTATGCTACACATGCGAAGACATTCGAGCAGAACAGCTCATGGTCAGCGCTTTGGCTGACCAATTCTTTGATACAAACTGTAAGTGTGCACTCCCAGTGTTGTCCCTCATCCTTCACTCAATGCTACGCAGGTAATCTCAAAGCTATACCGAGACTCATGGATTACCCTTTCGAGATATTCATTAGGAGTTACAAAGTCATCGAGGAGGCGGACGTGCTTTCCACAGCTGCTCTGATGCGTAGGTGTTTGCGCCTAGATCCTGCACAACGTGCCAGTGCCGATGAGTTGCTTTCTGATCCGTGGTTCGATGGGGTTGAGTAGAGGTGAAACGACTTGCAGCGATTCATGCGAAGTGTCTGGTGTATCTAGGAGCTATTTATCAAATGAGATGTTATCAGAATGGTGATTAGTCTGAAGGGAATAGCAAGACGCAGTGAAAGAAAGCCCGTCTTGATTCTAGTTCCTCCATACATCAACTCGGTTCCCTCGGGTCAGTATCAGGACGAACAAGCTAGGAAAGTGGCCCGCGCTATCGAACTAGGTACACATCGGAAGAAACATACTGTCCTGGGATCCTCTCAAGGACAGGACCGAACAACTAAGTTAAGTTTTCAAAGCGTTAAGAAATCCGGAAAGCTGCGAAAAGTATCTATGTTTCACAATATATACATAATAATGATGTTCAACATAGTAGCTCAAGATTAAGGCAAAATGTGGAATGAATCATCGTGGTATCAGGGTCAAATATCTGTTGATGTCACCATCGCAGTTCCAACAGGTCAAAGAAGTGACGGAGTCCTGCTAGAACCACGCATAAGGACTCGGATCCCTCCAAAATTCCACGATATACAACGGCGGACATTGTGCCACTGGCATGTCTGCACCAGGAGTCAAGAACAAATCACGATCAATCAGGGGATCGCCAATGCCATGCCTGCATCAAATAAGCGCAAGTAGGGCAAAAAACAAGAACTACTCACACATCTTGGAGATGTTTAGTGACATGCTCATACCGCTGTGGATCAACATGGCTAGTGCAATGCTGACAGTGAAACAATGACGAGGTCCAGTTAAATACACTTCTAACAACTCGCATCTTCTTCACCTCATCCTCTGACGTAAGAAGACGAAAGTCTGAGCCTTGATTGTAAGTTAGAGAGGTGTTTCTTTGAACCTAACATAGTGGTCGGCCGTGAACAAATGATAGGGTATCCGCACTCACACATTCCCTCCAAGAGAGGACGCGACGCCCCATGCACTTGCCTTCTCCGTTGGCGAGATCATACGTGCTAACTGGATCGTTCATACAAAGAAACTCGAGCTTTAGAATATCCATATCCTCCGCGGTCGTCGTAGCGGGATCACGAGAAGCAAGCCGTACCAGAGAAGCAGCCATGACGGATCGCGTCGTATCAAATAAGAGCTCCGTGTTCCCCGGGGCATTATACAGATCATCAACGTTTGCGACTTGGCGACCTATTGATCTGTATGTTTTACACTGATGCCGCCAAACATCTGCATCTGTGATAATAGCACGACAATCGGATTGACAAGAAAACACCGTTGTTGCCAACTTCAAAGGATCAATTTGTCCAGTTTCCTGAGATGGGATTAAGGCTCGCAGCTTGGATACTCTTCGTTGTTGCCAGTCCGCGATCAGGTCTGGGAGCTCGTTCATGGCATCGGCAAAACTGGCTTCGTTGATTATTGTCTCGGTGGGCAGCTCCAAAACGTCCTTAAATGCAGGGAACATGCAGACATCTATGAGTGAGGGCATTTCTCGCCATACTATGGGCAAAAATTGCTGCTTGTACGTTTTGAGAATGTCCTCGACGATTGAAGCACGCTCGCGTAGGGCCGGGCTACGGGCAGCTTTGGCTTTCCGAACACGGTAGGCTTTGATCACCGCCTCGAGAGACGGACGCATCCTGGTCCAACCTTGAAAATGTTGAGCATTGTGTGGTGTATATGAGAAAGATTTGGATACTCTGTGACGTGAGTTCAGCGTCGCGTATAACCGACGATTCCCATCTCACGGCCTCGACGTCCTGCTCGGTATAACCCAAGTCAAGTAGTCGAGTCTTTATCCTAGATGGATTTCAGACAAAAAATCGTCATTAGATCACGGCAGACTCACATAGAAAATCTTTCATCTTTCCGAAGATCCGATTCACGAGCGTTCTTCCGAGAGTTAGTGAGAGTCCATTCTTTACATTGTATCGCGCCCTTGGAATGAATACGTCAGACAAATGAAACACTACATGAACATTGTACCAACTTTAGTCATGTCTTCAACCAGCTTTTTCCGCTCCTTTCGAAAGTTGGCCAGACGTTCGGAGGACCCGGGGCCTACTTCCAGCTCCTTGATTTTAGCTTGGATGTCCGTAATATCAGAAATCCAATAGTATCCGTTGTATGCACACATTCCTCCCCGTCCAGCTGTGTAGATGGAGGTAATTAGTGAAATGCACGGGAAGAAAGGCTGAAGTTTTACTATTAGTGAGCGGAATTAGACTCAATGCTGATGCATTGACACCAGGAAAACGCCTTTTAACCCTTAATGCAGCGATCAAGCTTATAGGATGATAAGCTTGAGTACGGCAATCGGCAGGACTACATAGACGTACTTTGCCTTCAAGCAACGTGTACAGACACGTCGGCGAAGCGTCCAGTCGACAGAGGCATGATTTGCGTAGCAGAGCTAATACAGGAGGGTTAGATGAGCACATATATAGACTCGAGTCATGACCTACGTCGCAATATGACTTTCCAAATAACAGGTCTACCCACCGGTATTCAGGAATTCCTCGAGGAGATGCGATCCCGCTTTCAGCTTCCCTCACCGCCTTCCAAACGAACGATACATTGTTCGCGGTCAGAGTGCGACAGAAAGTTGCGTCGGTCCGCGATAGATTGATGAGATCTCGAGGAGAAAGCATTGTACAGATCTGTTGATGTTGGTCAATGGATAGGATGGCAAGGTAGGCGGGCTCACTGTGAACAGAATATCGAGTGGCATCGTCGGTAACAGACTCAGGTCTCGCCGTTTCTTCCCAGTTGACTTCCGTTTAGTTTCTGTGACCTTTGCCTTCGTTTGCTTTGACATTGCTGCCGTATTCGAAATTACTCGACTTCGCTTCACTGAGCTAGGTTGCTTCACTACTATTCATCTCAAAATTCAGAGCATAGAATGCACCTAAGGGTGATCATCGAGTACCTTCGCTGCTACCATTGATTTCAACGCCTCCCTTCTCGGTGTCATTGTCCTCCGATTGCCACTTATCGGAATCTTCATCAGCAGAACCCTTCCGCTTGGAGGATACTACAGTTGCTTTAGACCGTTTCGTCTGCATGTTTGCTGCAGGAGAGTCGAAAGGCTTAGACGACTGCAGACGACCGTGTTCAATGTCAGGGTTGAGAGGTAGGTCAATGCTTACAAATCATTTGTAATCAGACCTGTGTATTCGTATGGGTCCCGGCTTCTTTACCTTCACCTTTACTCCCACTACTGGCAAGGCTACGACAGTCTGCCCACTTTTCCCGTGCATTCTCTCCCTAAATCTTCCCTATGATGTCTCTCCTCTTCGTCTGAAAGGAGCCGCTGTTCAACAGACAGAACGACTCAAGAACAACCTCTACCCGATAGAGGCAGCATACCGACAAAGGTGCGTAATAGCAGCTTCATGGAGACTCGCCCTTACAGGCGACCATAGTATTGCAGCCTATAATGGAGGAATGAATGCGAAGGAGGGGCGCTGTGGTCCGAAACGCCGACGGACAGGATTCGACGAAACAAAAGCAGAAGAATGCAAGACGACGCCGAGAAGAGTCAATATGTTACGACGACGACGTGGGGGGCCTATATGATCAGTAAATACCTCCTCTAGCTTGGTCCACGTACTAGTGACGACGTTACCGGCGTTCTTTACATGCATTCGACGTTATATCAGCAGCGAGAAAATCGCATTCTGAGTCCAGGTCGATGCATGAAGGAGGAGTGCATAAATGAATGAAGAATTGCTAAGGGGAGAGTCCAGTATTCTCAGAGTACCTCTTACACATTGACTATATGCGCCGCAATTCCGTTGACTGACCCCCGTTTTCCTGTAGGTTAATCATCAGAGGACCTGGCAGTATTATACTTAGTCGATGCTATACCTGCGTGTGGCTGAGGGAAGAAACGAGCTTCTAAAAGACGCCATTGAGGTTCCTGTTTTGCGACTGGAAGTAGCGACCCACCCTAAGCATTTCTTTGTGGATTAGATACGTCCTCAGCACCAGCATCCTCAAACAGTTCCCGAAACCCCAGTACGCTGGTTGCTCCTTTTGCGTATCTGAAAGACTAACGAAATTTTGGCTACAGCTAATTTTGATAGTACCAGATGGAGAACAGTTCTTCTTACGATGATACATCCCGTCTCTTTTTTGCACACCTTGAATTCTTGGGTCCCAACATCCCCGACATGCTCCAAAGGCAGCCTTTGCCGTATCGGGGCCGTTGTCTATTGTACGAGAACAAGGTTGGTCCATGATCACAAGAGTTTACCTGTCAAAGTCAGCGTGTCCTTGGGAGCATCGGACCGAATACGGGCCACAGACTCAGTTTGACGATTCCCCAAATGACCTCGCTTGTCCGAGTCAAACAGACACGGCTTCTGCTGGTTCCTGCCGTTGAGTTCGGTCGACTGTAGTTTCAGCTCTCGGAGTGCCCCCTTGCGTTCCAGACGCATTTCCATCAGCTAGACTCAGTCACATGAAACTTGAAGAATGTCAAGAGGTACATTCGTTTGTATGCAAGAAGTGGGTGTCATCAAAATTTCGACGTGTTGGACGGTCCGGTCAACTGCTGACTCAGTTTCGTATGCAGCGTAGTTCGTAGTCAGACCGTTTCTCCTCACCTAACGATGCTCATAACCATCCTCTATATCGCAGGTTCTCAATATGTACCACAGTTCAATGTTCACACTGATGTTCTCCACACGAGCTCGCCGAGACAAGGTAATCAAATGTTCTTGCAGTATCTATCTACTTTGCTCTATCTGATACAACGTCGTATAGGTCGTGATGGATGTCTCGGCACCCTGCACTCATAGACTGCTGAATGAAGTGAAGGTCCAACTTGAAGGCCGCTGTAATGAGAATCCACATTGACTTCCGTTATTTTAACCATAAGCCTACATCGCCTTCTTTAATGCCCGCTCAAAGATCCGAGGACGATGGCCGGAAGTGCGGTGGTATCCTTGATATGTTCCATTGCACGTGGAATGAGGACGGTCGAAGGTTTGACGCTTCGACCTTTGTTTGACCACTCCTCGACTCATGATTCTGTCTTCTGTTAGTTTTCGCAAGATTCTGTTGTCTTGTGACGACGGTTCAAGCGCCAGGTACGCCCACGCCGGCCATCATGCATCAGTGGGCGTCTGAGCATCGATGATGCAAAAGACGGAATTAAGATGACGATGATCGACAGCCACAACGTTTCCTACACGTGCTCGGTGGCATATTAACGCACAGCTATATAACTGCGTCTCTGACTCTTCTTCTTGTCGATAACTTATCTGGTTCCGGACCATCACTATCTCGCTGCGATGACTGAATACGACTACTCCCCAGAGGCTGTACAAGCCTACCATTCCAAGCTGCAGGGTGTACGGCGATGGGTGGACAGGACCAACGAAAGCCAGTTAACCAACCCATTCACCAGTGTGCCCACCGACGCTGGATCCGTCGCTGGCGACATCCCGCGGAGCCGTAGCAAGCATCGGAACAGGAAGACGTCGTCGAGACATCGTTCCAAGTCGAGGACGCCCGTCCCAACCAAATCCGCTAACTACCCTTACGCCACTCACTATTACCACTCGCAGTACACACTGCCGAATTATCCTGCTCACTACGTCGCAGAGATGCCACCTCCTCTACCCTTTACCCCGCCTTTCGTTTCGGCAGCACAGTACATTCCGAATCAGAGTTACTCTAGACCTGTCGTTCCTATAGTGTATGCCCAAGGACACGCTATTCCTCCCCAGCGGGTGCGTACTGTTCCTTTCTGTAATGGACCGTAATAACTGATCCGCTTCCTTAGTCTACATCTCGTAAACAACACCAATACGCGCCGGCACCACCTCTGCCACTCCCACTACGAACTTCTCCAAAGACTCCGAGTCCCCCAGCAAGCTATGCTTTGACTCCCAAAAGGAGCGCCCTTTCTCGATTCTTGGACAAGATCACAGGTGGTGCGCGGAAGGCTTCGAGTCGGCCCAACTCGCCTGCTCCGGACGCCAAGAAGCGGCACCACCGTGAGAGGCGCAATAGCTTCTAGGGTCGCGGTTGTACGTTGGTCCAGGTTGCGAAAGTCGCAACTCTCGGCAGAAGGCCGCCTTTCCTAGACGCTTTCCGGGCCATTTCATTCTTCTACGTGCTATGATCTTTTCTTTTCGATGCACCCGCAATTGTATTACATCACTAGCTTTGCACGATCTACTCATATACGAAAACGTACATAGGTTCTCTCGATACGTCCCTACTAGATATCAGGAATTTGTGTAGTCATTAGCATGTCTTTGCATGGCGTCATTATAGGTGGCGCCATATCCATGCACCGGGAAATGAATTCATTTGCATAGTACTGCGTACGTCTCTCGGTGCCGGAAAAATCTTCTGAATGCGGGGTATTAATGGAAAGAAATGAATTGACAATTGTGCGTGCTCAAGGGGTCGAACGCTGCCTTCGGCGTGCACCGAAATTGTAACCCGGGGCCATTGTTGCCACTGGCCTGCTCTTACTCTGATCTTACTCAGTGTACAGAAAAGAAGCTAAACATCTCCCCAAGAATTTTGATATAAAAAGGACAAACGTAAGACGTAGGTACATGGAATAGGGAATGGTGCAACTAACTTATCTCCATCTCTCAGGATGCTTATCCCCGTTGATAAATCCCAATTCGATCCTTCTTTCCATGATTTCCTATCTAATTATTTGTATGGTGGTCTTTCAAAAAGAGTCGAGGAACTATTGCGCTCCAACGTCGGTCTCTACGACTTCGAGAAGCCGAGTCTTCAGGAGATACTTTCTAAAGGCGGAGATCCTGCTCAACTGCCGCAGAAAAATATTGCGGCAGATAGGGCTCTCTCGGAATACCTAGAGGGTGAGAAAGAGAGGACGATTTCAGCTTTGGCCTCACCGCGGTCCTGGCCCGACATATACCTTTCTTTCATGCCCTAGAATTCCCACAATCAGCACTTGCAAGAACGAGCATCGAAATTATGGCTCGCTCTTGACAGATCGTGCAGTTGTGATTTACGTGTAACAGCCTGAGGCGACGATGATCTCCCAAGGGATCCAGTGTGGTTGATGCTGGTATCCACGGCGCCCAGATGGACGAAAGCTCATTTGGAGCTAGGCTCGTATCCTTAGACATATACATCGACCCTCCAGAAGAAGTCAACTTCTCGACTCTTGACGCCTTTTCCATCGCGCCCTGCCTGACTACGTTGAGATTGAACGCCCGAGATTCGAGGTTGTACGACATTCCCTATCACAGAATCACAGAATTCAGCGATAGAGAGACGAGTAATATCGACCAGGTCAGCTCACTCGCACTCATGTCCAATCTTGAGAAGATGGTTTTCCTCAGCATATATACAAATCGCCCTAAGCATCAGTCACTTTAAAAAATGTCGTCTACATCGACATAGGTGAAGCATCGGATCCCCATGGTCATGGAAGTACCGCCCAGTTGCTTACGCATTTATCGCTGCCTTCTTTGCAAGGGCTATCGATATCTTTCGGCCCCGAAATCCCCCCATCTTTCCCGACAACAAATTCCAAGCGGAAACAGTCACCCTCTTGGCCGTTGATTTTCGGATACCCAGTCCCTTGAAGCCTTTCTCCGAAGGTTTCCCAAAGTACATGGACTTAAAATAATGTCCGAAATTCTTACAGCAGCGTTTGCCGATATATTCTGCGTATCAACCGATGCAGAACCTCTGTTTCCCAGTCTCTGCTGCTTCGACTGTCATCAATGTACTCTTGCTTGCGTCTTGGACGAATTCCTCTGGGACGGTGACTTGAAAACGCATACATACCGTCTGATGTAGCTTCGTTGTAGGACAGACTGACTCCACCCTGGTATAAGTATTCAGTTCCTTGTGTCATGTTATTTTTTTTTTTCGGAAAGGCGGACGATCTATTGTATACGATCTTTGGACCAGGCATTACTATACGTCCTCGAATGAGGGTCCTGCGAGTGTCGTGGGCGCTCTTGCTCGCTACACCGATTACAACTTTCCGGTCGACCATTTTCTGGTCCCTTGGACGGCCGTAAGAGCATTCTACAAAGACATTTGAGCCAACAGGGTGTCGTTTTGAACCACCACTATAATGAGATTGTAATGGGATTACCAGGGAAGAAGGTTTAAAGGAAGGAACCACGATGACTCTTGTGTTGACCTTTTGCAGGCCTGAAAACTCTGGTAAAAATAGTTCTGCAGTATTCTATTTGTAAGAAGTAGACCGCGCCTAGAACGATCATTGATCAGTTGCTCAGTAGCAATGAATAAATGGGTTGGTGCATTGAACTGGAATTCCTCTCAGCCCTCTTTCTCAGTATCGTCTTTGACTTCCCAATTACTCAGCCAATCATCAAGTGTCGGCTTCCGTTCACGCTCATAAAAGTCTTCACAATGAGAACCTGATATCGTAATCAGACCTTGACTTGACACTCGTAATCATAAAATAATACCCTTACCGGAATACAGTACATCATCTCGCGTCTTGTATTGAACGAACCGCACTTCCACATCCTCTCTCGCGTGCATACCTAACGCATCTCTCAGATCTTCGGATCGGAGTAGCTTGGGCTGCATAGAGAGGGAGCCATTACGCGGTTTACCGCGGACCGTCACCCTGCGGATTTGGCGGGCACGTTGTTCTATGATTGCACCTAGATGAGCCCAAACATTACCAAGGGCAGAAAGCTCAACGGAGGAGAGGGATCTGGCCCTGAAGACGTCAATAGATAACTCGGTGAGTCCCAACCCAGATTCTGAATCACCCCTGGCTTCAAAGCTCTCCAGGAGCCAATTGAGCATGGTAGACTGTCGACCGAACTGATCGCAGATGTAGAATGTTTGTAAATTCGCGGGATTTATGTATTCATAGAGAGGAACTGAAGGGTTGAAACAAGTCATTCTGGCAAAAGCTGCATCGGAATAGCAGCGACATACCGATGAGATGCGTGAAGAGCTGTAGATGTTGCAGACCTCGCGTTTTTTGAAGTAGTGAACGAATTGGCCCGATGAGGTGGTACTCCCGTGTCTTAGGCAATTTACACCAGAGCGAAAGATGAAGCAAGGAAGATAGGTCGACAGGAGAAGAGGGTGAAATAAACGTTTCAATGATCTGACTCAATGATTGCGGGTCGGTATGCACGGTGAGCTTTTTCAAGCTTGGCCGAACTTTTGCTACAGTTTTCTGACCAGTCTCGCTATCTGTAGCGTCGTTGATTTTGACGTAGTCAATGATCAACACCTCCAGAGAGACGCAGTTGTCAAGGAGGTTATTGAACTGAGATTGTGTCGCAAACGTTACGGGACCTATCTTGAGATAACGCAGCATTGAAGAGCCCACGGCATGGCATAGGGACTGATGCATGAACGCCAGCTTCGCCCAGTCGTAATCCTCGGCAAACGATAGTGATATACTCCCCAGATTTCTGAATCGACTGATGATCTCGTTCGCACCAGTAAACGCGCCGTCGGGTACCTTCTTCTCCCTCGCATAGAATAACTCGAAGGGCGGCATCTTGGGCATTCCGAGGTGAAGTTCCTGTACGAAATCTGCAAGATACGGCGCATCTTCCAGGTGTTTCTTGAGCTTCTCTATGCTACCATGCAGGATATACTGGGGTAATGGGTATCCTGAGTAGTCTTCCGAGCTGGGAGAGTCAATGGTGGAAGGAACAGCTCGAACGAGCTCTGGAAAAATCGAAACGCAGGAGAAAAGACGTTTTTGAGCCGGGATGGTCCATAATTTAGATATGAGTGAAGATGAACGAAGGGCTTCTATATCTGGAAGACATTCGTCGGCGATGTGCTCGATGAGTTCTAGGGGTAAATTTTGGGCCATGATTATGGCTGCCTGCAAGTTGAAGGTAAGGATATATTCAGAAAAAATTGTAGCAAAACGCACGATTTGAGAAGTAAATAGTAACGTCAGCTACTTTCAGCTACCTGGCGGTCGTAGTAGCGGATGAAGCTTGCGCCCAAATTAGCCCCTATGTTTTGAAAAATTTCACGTTGGATCCGCGGCTTTCAGGTGGGCCGTGATTATTTAAATAAATAATGATTTTCAGTTTCGTGATTATTTGCGGCATCGAGTAATTAATCGTTGACATTGAACACAAATACCTCTTGGAAGTTCTCCGCCCAACGACAGAATACAACACCCACTTGGATGCAGACCGTATCGAACGACAGTCTCAAGGCCTCTTGTGGACGAGGCTGATGCCAGTCGTATGAAGGGGAGGGACGACGTAGCCGGCGAGCTTCGAGGTGAACGATAACCCTTGCGCTATTTCGAAGCCACCACCGTAGCATGCCTTGCGTGCCCAATTGCCGCCACAATGTCATCGTCGTCGTAGGTCATCACTGTCCTGATGCATTGGATAAAGCCGTATCCGATACAGATATACATACGTTCCTTGGGTGTTGTCAGCAGTGTGTAAGTAGGGAAGCACACAGCAGCATACGCACCTATTAAGGCCGCTCTTGGCACAGTATTCCTCCGATTCCACCATCTGCGACACGAGGAAAAGGCCCAGGGTGTGAGCGATACCTGGAATGTCATCCAGGGCATCGTTAGGGTCGTAGGGCATCTTCATGATTGGCCCGACGGCACCCACAGCGGCGCCATTGTCTACAGGGCCGTCGAGGGGAGGAGAAACGAGCATCACGAAGCAGAAGATGCATGCCTTCGTCGACGTCCCCGGCTAGATGTATTTCTGCGCAAAAGATAAATTCGAGCTTCCCAAAAAGCACATTTATCCTCAAACAATCCAAACATGGAGTTCGGCCTCTTTCGGCATTGGCCGGATTTTCTTGCCGAAGCTGGGCCAAATCTCAGCAAGCAATTTAACCCGAAAATACTACTCTAATTAGTGCTGATTCCGTTGAGATGATCGGGCCGGCGAATATCGCACCTTTGTGGGCAGTATTGGTGGCCCGCAACCATTCCTGCTCTTTGGTGGGCCTTGGATGCTCGGAGTTAAGTCACTTCTTGTAGATAGATGAGGTGTGCGGAATCAGCTTTTGTAATTCACCAATTCATTACATAAAATCTCAAGTCATATTTACCATACAGACTTGTATTTAAATAAACTATGAACAAAACATATTGATATTTCTGCAGACTCGTAATAACGGTGCTTATGCTTGAATATCCCTCCTCCAATGTGAAGCCTGGTAAACGGTGGAAACACCCAGGAGACATTGACAATATTGAGAATCCGAAGAAATATCCTAATTCGAATTCTTCACGCGGCCTTTGACCACATGCCGAAAGCTTGCCGGATGATAGAAGTCCGTCCCAAAGAGGCAGGAGTGGTTGGGCCACCTACTACTTAACCGTAAACGTCGGACGCGATGATGGTTTGTTCTCCTACGACTTACTCTCAGTGTTACCTCTCACTGCAACATGGTACTGACCTACAAATTATCGACCACAAATATCTGCCTGTTTCTTTTGGCCGTCTTTGTTATTTACAAGATCTCGACAAATCGCAAGAACAGTGTTACCACCATACTACGAGGTCCTCCGAATCAAGGCGGGCTTTTTGGTCTCATTCGCGTCCTTCGCAATGCGGATGACCCGGGTCTCTTGTATGAGCAATGGGCATCAGAATACGGTTCTGTCTACGGTTTCTCTGGATTCCTCGGAGAGCAAAGACTGGTTCTTTACGACCCAAAGGCTCTGGTGAGCTTCTATGGAAAGATGGGCTTTGGGTACATCAGGACGCCCATCAGTCGCATGTTCATTGAGACTCTCGTTTGTTTTTTGCTTCTGGGAGGTAGGATAAGATTTCTGATGCTGTCTTGGCTCGCAGTTTGGGAAGAATTTATTATGGGCGGAGGGGGAACTTCATCGAAGGCGAGGGTCCTTCCTTATCACGTCGTACGACGGTATGCTGACCAAAAGACCTACAGGCAACGCAAATTTCTCACACCGGCATTCAGTAACGCAGCCATACGAGATCTAACACATGTTTTCTATGATTCGGCTCACAAGGTACCCAACAATTGCTTGGTTTTATCGAATATTTTCCCAATTTTCATCTAGACGTCCTCTGCTTGGGATGCCATTCTTGAGGCAAGCGACGGGACATCCATAATCGACGTACAAAAATGGTATGTTATCGGTGTGCTTGATAATAACTGACTGATAGCCACCTCCTAGGACGAACCGCATCTCGTGAGGCTATTATCCAACTGCGCATGCTACGTGGCTAATCAAATTGCCTGTCTAGAATGGATAGCATTGGTATCGCAGGATTCTCTCATGACTTTGGTGCTATCGACGGGAAACCGCAAATTTTCGACGACTTGGACTTGAGCAGTGGTGCCACCTTTTTCGCCTTCATGATCATTGCGAGTACCATGTTTCCTGCCATTCTTCGCTTGCCTTCCAAGAAGAAAGAAGCACTATCTGCTATGAACCGCGTGCTCTCCGACATCGCCGACCAACTCTTGGCCAAAGCCAACGAACATGGGAACGATGAGGACAAATCAGTAATAAGTCTCCTACGTAAGTGATCGTCGCTAGTTCCAATGGGAAGCTGATCTCGTTTACGCAGTCAAGTCCGAGACAGATGGTGCCTACATTCACATGTCCCGGGAAGAGATCGTAGCACAGGTATCGTGTCAATTTGAATCTTGCACGTATGGCCTTTTTCTAATGATAGCCTGTGTGGCAGATGGTACTTCATATGCTCATCTTTCTCTTACCTTTCTTGCTCATGGCCTCTAACTCTAGAATATGTTGTTACACGCGGGTAAGCATCACACACATATTCCTTGGTTCTGAAGCTGAGCATTTCCGAACTCAGGCTATGAAACGACGAGTAGTGAGTTTAGATCGTATATAGAATCCTACTTATTGGTTACTGACGCACCGTCATTCAGTTAGTCTGACGGTACGTAAGCTCCTATTGACCATCCATCAGCTAGTTGAATTGATGAATCCGTAGTGGGCCCTCATTGAAATGTGCAAAAAAACCGATATCCAAAACAAGCTCCACGCAGAGCTAGTGCAATTCGGCAACACTGATCCAACGTGGGAGCAGCTCAACTCGAGCCTTCCATACCTTGACGCTGTCGTACAAGAAACCCTACGTATGCACCCCCCGGTATTTGAATCTGTGAGGGTGGTGCGTATCCCATCCTCCACCGGTTGAGTGCCCCTACCTTACTCCCTTACGTAGGCAACTGAAGACAACGTCCTTCCTCTCGCTACACCCGTGGTGACCAAGTCTGGCATGACAATTAACAGCCTTTTCGTCGCCAAAGGGACAGTTGTCTCCGCACCAATTCGGGCGCTGAATAGATCTGAGGAGTTCTGGGGTCCCGACGCGAAGGAGTTCAAACCAGAGAGATGGCTGGAGGACAGTGCGCCGAGAGCGAAGGAGATACAGGGTCATCGACACCTCTTGACATTCCTAGATGGCCCGAGGACGTGTCTTGGAAAGACATTTGCCTTGACTGAGTTCAAAGTGAGCCACCTTCTCGAGACGGAGTACATTCTTTCTGAGAAACTGGTTCTCTAGGCTGTGCTCTTTACCATTGTTCGGAAATTTTCTTTCGAATTCCCTCGTGGAAGTGATCCTGTCATCGGTAAGTATACGGGGAGTATCTTGCCCAGACCGAAAGTCGTCGGCGAAGAGGGCGCGAAGGTTCCGTTAAGTGTGAGGAGAGTATGATATGGGCAGAGCTGGGATAACTGTGTAATGATCGTGATGAATGTACTAAAATACTCCAAGAGCATAGGATGCCTGTGATTTCTTCCACCAGAAAGACTTCAGGCCCGATGAGCCAAAGGCAGTTTTGTCCTTATCTGTGATTTTTCCGAGCAGTTCTTTCCGACTCAGGGGCGAGGTGTCGCGTCATGAACACCAATGAAACTTGAAGGCCTAGTGATAAACGACAAGAAGTCGGGACCCATATAGTTACACAGCTCTGATTACAAATGATTCATAATCGCGACCTACCCCTATTCGCGCTTACTTCGAGACCACCATCATCTCGACGGTTTCTCTTCTTTAAGGATGCAGCCAATGCACTCTGCACTAACGGCCTTTTCTTCCAAACGGAAGAGCCTTGCTGAACCCGAAGACGAGGATAACGACCGAGGACATAACAAAGGTACGCGATGGTCACCTTTTTCCTTTCTTGCCGCATTTCCTCTGCTTTATACATTTGAAATGGCGGGGCTAACGCAAAAATAAAGGTGCCTTTGAAATGGAAGAGCCTCGCTGAAGTAAGGTCCGGCGAGGACGAGGATGACGGTAGTGAAAGTGAACTTGAAGGACGTACTCACGGTGCGTTTTGTGTTCTTCTTTGTTGAGGTTGTCCTCTGATAGAGATGAAAGTGTTAAGACTGAAGCACGACCCATTAAGCCGAGTACGAGCGGGGGGAGAATGGCAAGGGGAACTTCTGAGGAACATGACTGTGGAAACGAATTGGAAGACCCTGGGCAAGGTAAGTGACCAGTCGTACGGAAGTTGTGTCCAACAATGTGTGCCAGAGTCCAATCATCGTCCAGCAAAATGAATGCGAAGAAGCTCAAGGACGGCAAGAGCGACTGAAACAACCTTCAAAGAAGGTTCTAGTCAAAGGAAAGATAAAGCCGAAGAAAAAGAAACAACGTGACTTGAGTCTCTTACCAACGTTGCCATTAGATATCCTATTTGCTGTATGTTGTCTTTTCATCTGCTATGCCGAGGGTATTGATTAGAACTTTAGATCTTCAACACGTTGATCTCTCGAGATCTTATCAATTTTTCACGGGTTGACGCTATGTTGCAATTGCAGTGGGGCCTATGCAGATCTCTGGCGGCATCACTGCTCGTGCTATGCCAATTTTTGCTACCTCAGCTTTCAGGATGTCGGCAAGCTATACGAGTGTAGAAGCAACAGCAATATCACCTTTGACTCTGAAAGGTCCGCTATAGCTTCCTCTTTGGTAGCCATGGTGTCACGCGACCTTTCCATCACTACCATAGAAGAAATGGACCCTTTCAAGGGCGCATTCCTGTACATATGTGCACTGCGAAATTTGCAGGTTGAGAATCCATGCTGGGTATTTATGGGACGCGCTTTACTGACATGGTGTCAATGTGTGAGCATCATCGCATCGTTCCGTGAACAGGCTTTTTTGAACACTGCTTTCATCTAGATCAATGACCATTCAGACCTATCACTACGAAGGCCAATCAAGACGACAGGAGAAAGACTTGCTATACGATGGTATCTTCCGGTGGTCTTGTCAGCATCGTTCTGAATATTTGGAGCGTTGGGAAAGCCATGAAATCGTGAGTCGGTATGCTCGGGTCATGTAAGCTGTGGTTCGGTTTCCCGTTCAGATGGTCAGTTAACTTTTTATCTTCTAGTCATGGTGTTGATAATCCTGTGATCGAAGGAGACCTTTTTGTTGCACCTGGGTTTACCCATGGCACGTACTATACACACGCGTTGAAGTTTGAGATGCACGCAGAATACGTATTCTTATCCCATCTTTGGTATGATGCAACTCTTTTGCTTTGGGCGCGCCCGATTCTTCGATGCACCGTCTTGTTTCTGTGTTTCTAGGTGGCTAAGACATTTACATATTTTCCTGTTTGTGGTTCCCACCTGACTACATACGATGGAAAATCAGACGAGACGATGTCAAAACCACAGGATTCATCAAAATCTCTTTCTAAATGTCTATTCCTAAGGCGGTCTGGACTACCCTCGCAAATCACTCACGGGAGCCGTCGCGGGAACGTGGTCTCCGCGAATACCCCAGGTAACCCAAACACGTTTGGCGTTCAATGATGTACGAAAATGTTCTCGAATGAATGTGTTCTCCAGGTCTTTTTCTATGTTTGCGCGAAACGGGAGGGGGAGTAGAGACGTTCCCGATGATGTTTGTGTTACCATGAAGATTTTCAGGCTACAACTAGCCGCAGTATCTAACTAGTGAGAGGGGGCTCGTAGATTCGTCCGACTCGGGATGTATAGCCTCTAGGTGAAAAACACCATACCAATAGACAATGACGGGCGCAGATAAAAGCATTCTATACAAATAAATAGAAAACGTGCCCACCGCTGCAAATTCCACCTGTGTGAGAGGTCGGTCGGGCCCTGCAACGACAGAAACATGCCCATTAGCGGCTTCTGCGACAGCCGTTCTCGGTCACTAAAAACAACCTGAGTCTCCTTTGATGGTGTCCGCGTCGGTATGGTAGCGCTTTAGAAATACGTGGAAGATGCCGAAACTTTACTTTGTCCTGGAGCTTCAGGGATGATTGCCAAGAAGACACAGTAAAATCCGCAAGGAATAACTTCAACCGTACTGATAGGAAACCGCCAAGAACAAGTGCCGGTTTTAGACGTAAAAAAGGATCCCGTGCAAGGGGCCTTGGATAGATACCATGATAGAATAATGAAGTCCAAATCAAGTACGTCTGATGTAGTGCTACCTTTTACCAAATCGCTGGCCTCAACGGGAATTCTTGTATCAGTAGCTCCGGATCGGTACTCGTGCTCTGATGAGAAGCCTCAAAACAGTCCTCGGTATCTGAATAAGGTATTAATTCACGGTCCCACAACGAGCGATGCGAACCGTACACACCTACATCCAGAATATACGGCGGGCCACCACAATGAGGCCGGAATAGAGCCTCGTATTCCTTAGCTTTTCGTTCTTCTTCCTGGGGATCCATATTCTCGTCCATTTCCTGGTTGCCGGGGAGTTCATATTCTGGAAATATTGGACAAACAGACAGAGGCCGAAGACGCGGGAGGGTTTGTACAGGATCTTCGACAGGCCCTTCTTTCAACTCCTTCTTGCTAGACTTGGCTGCGCGCACCTTTTTCTGGGTGTCAGATGTTCGTGACTTGGCCATAAAACGGGTCTTTCTGGGAGAGTAAGTGGTTGATGGATGGGGCTGCGAATCAGGACTACAACGGAGGTGTTAACAAGAACTGACAGCATAATTATTGCGGACACATACGGTGGCATGGGACAGAAATGGTGGTGCCCCCAGATAATGCGTGAGAGAACAGACCAAGGTGTCCCATATCGGTAAAAGAAGTGCCAATCACACTGATCCCCGCCTTTGCTACATCGAAGGACAAGTTGTGTTGGAGATTTCTTTTGAACCTCAGAACTGGATAACCCGGTGTCTTCGCATTGAAGGGGTGCGATGGGTGCCTTGTCCAATAGTCGCATGTCGTCAAAATGGCCCATAACGCTAGTCATCGAAAGGTTTTGAGGCATCCAAGAGATAGAAAGTAGGGATCGAGGTGCTTGTTGCACTGATGACGGCTCTTTAGAGAGGCGCATGTCTGTGAAATGTCCCGTAACACTCGTCATGGAAAGGCTTTGAGGCTGACGAGAAATCGAGAGCAAGGAGCGGGGGTTCGGCAGTGCCACCTGCGGCTCTCCTTGGAGCTGCATCTCGGTTACATGTTCGGTGATATTCAACGTCGACATCTTTGAATTATCAAGAACAGAGGTGAGGCTCAAGGATATCAGTGTCGTTGGTGGCGGTTGTCAGGAAAGAAGGAGGACATTGTATAGTTGTCAATTTGAGGACCGCGAGCAGCGAGCTTGAACCATGCACGATAGCATGTCGTGGACAATACTGCGAGAAACAAAGACTGGTGACTCCTGCCTTTTCGGTGCGGACACTGACAAGGTAAAGACAAAGACAATGCATCGCGCTGTAAACTTGTTTCGCGCGGCAATCTGCCTGGTGCCAGGGATGGCGTCGCAATTTACCGGCGAAACGCTGGAATTGAATGGGCGAAAATGGGAGGAACAACCTGCATATTGAATCATTTAGGCCTGCCCTCCTTCCGGCATTGCTAAGCAAAAAGTCCGCTGTTCTGTGACTGCGCATTTGTGATTATATCCTTGGAATTGTATATTTACCGTTACGTTGAGATTAGAGTTCGCAGTTGGCTAGCAAAGGCACCCGTCCAAATATAAACGCGAGCACAGCAAACAGGGGAGATTTTGGAGCTGCGATCAATGGCGAGAAGAAACACTCGCTCTCTGTTAATCCAAAGCAGGGCGTTTCCACAGGATCACCGTGGACACCCACATGCAGGCACAGATTCTGATTGTGGCGTCCAATGGAGGCCATGGCACCGATCGGGAAGGACAGATAACATAGGATAACATGCCTAGAAATATTTTGCGAGATAGGTCCCAACAGACATAAACAACCATAGGCGAAACAGTGGTCGCCCCCATTTCAACTGAATTCATTCCATTATATCGATAGACCGGGTGGAACGAGCTTTCAGCCGGACTATGTGCCTGATTGTCTGAAACAGGCGCCTCGCGGAAAGAGCAAGGTACCTGTATCCCTCGCGACGTGTGATAACTCATCCTTCGCGTAATGGGCGAAATGTTAACATATCCAGTCTCGACTTGAAAAATTCGCCCTTTTGCTGATGAGTTCGTTGACGGATAGGAAAGACGTTCCTCATGATCTACAAAGACGTGGTTAGTCCTGAAAGGATATCTTCATCTTACCAGCGAGATATACGTTGATTCTGTCTTGTATAGCCTGTTTGAAGAAATTCTAAAGACATGTGCTCGAAGGAAAGAGAGAACCTGTAGGCTATTGTTCGGAATCTACCCGCACTCAGAGGGAGTCGGAAGGATATACAGAAACGACCATTATTTGTTCCGAGTGAAACGTCGCGTCCATAGATGACGCTTTTCGGAAGACAGCCTGAGGATACTCATCAGATTAACAGACAGAACATCGAATTTCAAAGTCAAACCAGGTACTAAAAATCACTATTACACTTATTTGAGTCCTTTACCAGGAAATGCTTCAATCTCTCGACGTCTCTCGCTACCCAGGTTACCAGAATTTACAGCCTGCAAAAAAGATAAAGGCACAGCAGCTCGGAGGCTGCCGCCTGCTGAGAAGTTACAGTCCAAAAAAAATTCGTCACCAGGGACAAGTCACGGCGATGTAGTGACCGGTATATGAGCCCAAGGAGCATTGAGGGCGGCCGTGAAATTGAAGAGTGGAAAGAAAGAGGCTGTGTCGTTGAGGAACGCGGCGTCCGGAAACGGCCAGACGGGCCGGTAACCCGGGTGTTATCGGCGACAACTTCGGGACTTCGACCGATTATCTATCCATCTATCCATCTGACGTTAAGATGAGCTCTACTATGGAAACAGAAAATGGTCTCCCGAAGCCCACGAAGTAGTCTCTCGAAGTAAGGATATTCAATTTCTTATGTTTTTGGACTCAGGCTGACGTATATTGCAAGATTTTGCCGCTGTTTTGCGCCTTGGTTCTTGAATAGTATTGAATCATTTTATGTGCTGGCTCCAGGACGAATTTTGTTAGGACTTTCCAAGGGTATTTCTTGATGTCTCCCACTTGGGAATATTTTTCTTGGTATAGTATGACTCCAGCTCATTTTTTTGTTTCAATACTCAACTTAGTAAGCTGCAGTCTTGACCTTAGAAAACCTCAAAGTCCACGCGTTAGGATCCCGCTGGTGGCGTCCTACTGGCAAGAATCGTAAACAGTAAGCATTCAGAATATTCACAAACAAACCGAAGTAATATACAATTACTCAATCCCGCAGGCTCGACACTCCTCAGTTGTGTGTAAGCTCTCTGAACTGGTTCTGGTGCTCTCTGCTCCGCGTTTACCAAAGAAGTCATGTCGGCAGCGATAAAAGCCGGACATGTCAACTCCCGGCAGAAACCGTCCATGGTGTCCTTCACTTGCAGTCTTGAGCGATTTCGTCACTTGTCTATAATTACTAGCGCATCCGCGTGTTCCTCAAGGAAACTGTTCTAAAAATGTCTGACATGGTTCTCTTCCTAGATCTAGTTTTTGTGGCAGCTTCTATACATTGACGGGAGGCCGTTTAACTCGGCAATAGAACAAACGAAAACAAATCCAACTGTGACGAATGCTCCGGGCCACCTCCAAAGTGCGGAGGTAGTGAGGTTATCTGTCTTAAACTCTAGTCAGGTACAAGCCCAAGTCTACCTATGGCTTAGAAGTACTAGGCGAGTGTTGAGCTTAGATTCCTAGGTTCAATGTGTGGCGCATTTGCTGTCGGCGTTCTGAGGCTCCTCCATGGCACCGACACACCTCCGAACAATCAAGCAAGGAAACTGTATGTTACTCCGCTCCCTCAAGCCCGAGTGCTATTCAAATTCTCGAATGTGGCGTATACAGCGGGTGGCCCCGAGATCCAGAGCGAAGGTATAGGAGCCTTGTGGATCTCGGAAGATTCTTAGAATGCCGCATCGATGTATACTGGGCTTAATTATGGGCTTAAGCACTCACCTCGAATGTCAGAATGATGGTGCCTACAAAATGCAGACCACTGCGGTCGGAACTAATGAGTTGCGAAGGCAAACAGACTGCCAGGGTCTCGAATTATGCGGTCCCTCGACCCACCAGTCTGTCGGTCTGTCGGTGAGAAACCGTAGCCTTCAGAACTCTATAGCTATTTCTAATTTCTGGTCAAGGTTGAATGCCAGGTTTCAGTCACAGGTTTCTTCTATTATCCTGTTTTAATGTCGAAGTTGTAATACAAGTTTTGAAACAAGCGCGCGCTCGCAGTTAAGTGTTTTTTTACGGTTTTCGAGGGTCAATATGATAAACAACGCTCATTCTTCGTCCTTACTTCCATCAAGATCAAAATGCTTCTCCATTCGTTGACATCAGAAGGTGGTCAATGGCACTAGCGTGAACTAGAATCTCAGGAGAATAAGTATCCTTTTAGGACAGATTTGCATGATGTGTCGAATCACGGGTGGCGTTTAGCCGATGGTAAACTCCAGTTCGAGTGCTTACTCTCTCGAACCCAGCTGCCTGGACATATGACAGTGACCGTATCATGCCCTCACAATGAAACCTCCATGATCTGTAATAATGAGACGAATGGAAACTATGAAACTAGGACCAGGACAAATTATGTGACCACTTTTGGGTGCACCCCGAATACTAGGAAACGCGAATGCTGACCGTGAAATTGTAAAGTACTTATGGTTGATAATTATGAAAGTCCGCTATCGCTTAACCGCCGGGAGTGTGACAGTGCTTATAAGTTCCCAACAATTGACTTTGATTGAGACTGACGGCATGCCAGCCGGTGGGAATATCCGAGTCGACCTTAAGCATTAGTTCCCCGCTACCGTGTCAATGATCATGTTTAAGTGAATAGCTTCCATGTTGTATTGCTTCTCCTCATTTGGAGTCTTATGGGATCCGATTCAACGAATGGGTGTAGGCCATGACATTGGTACATTACACCTGTCCGGCTGTCATCAACGACTGGGACCACATTGCTTGACTTATAATTAATCCCACCGTCTGATTCCGAGTTTTGAACGTAGTATCTCCATTGGATCTGTACTTTGAGCCCCTGGGATTCTTCACTTGAATACGTGTTGAACCCACACGTCATGGCAAAGACATGTACCATTGGCCATAATCAGTTTTGCTCATGCAAGTAATCCTGTCGAAGTGGCGGTATTTTCGGTCTAGCCGACTACATCGCTAATATTAAGCAATGGAGAAATGCGCCATCATATTTCTTATCGCTGCATCTTGGTTGAACCGTCGGATCCTTTGATCTCCCATCTCGAGGCTCCATACGACAAACCCACAACATGCTCAACATAGAGATCTAGAATTCGTAACGAAGTAGTATACGACCATTGAAACATCTAGTAGAATAGGCCTTATAGGATGGGGATGTACCAGTTAATGTCTACACTCTGTCTATCTTTATATGTTAATGTACAAATGGGCTATAAGCTAATTAATGAAATAAGTAAACCGCGTCAAGATACCTATAAACGGAAAGATAAATAGAAGTATTCACTGAATTGCGAAGAAGGACAGTAGACCGTTGGGTTGATCTAAGCCAGCTTCCCGATTCGACAAATCGTCGAACTCAACCTCTAAGGCCTGGCACGAACGAACAACCATCAACTCCCCCCACAGACGCACAGGAATATCATGGCTCTGCCGTAAGAAGAACCGTATGCGTTCCAGCCACTCCTTCAAGAGTGGATATCTCTTTCCGGACCGGGACGTATCCGCCACCCACTCCGGACCACCCTCGTCAATAGCAACCAGCAGGACCTGCACTAACCAATAATAAGGCAGCGGATTCTGAATCAGCGGAGATTCCTGGCCCAGCCTAGCCGGTACGGGGGTCTGGATCCACAGCTGGAACCAATTATGGAGTGAGTACAGGGTGCGATCGCTGGGGGCGCATCGTGAAAGCACGTCCCGTAAAATGACATGGATTAGGATAGATAAGGAAAATGAATTCAGCGGGGACGGGCATGGGTCATCGATGGAGAATGGTATACGTGGAGCCTCGGTAAGGTGCGTCAGGGCCTGCTGGAAACCGGTCCCCCGCAGCATCGTTGAGTCTACGCCGCATAGCGAGGCGGCTTGAAGCACTGAGAGCCATTCGACAGGGTTCTGTGCATTCCACAATTCCTCATCGCATGGCAGATGAATATCAAACTCAGTTGTACGGAAGGAGGATTGTTTTGAAAAATATATCGAGTAGCAGCAGTCGTGAAGATATGAAAGCAGCAGTGCCCTGTGGCGAATTATGTGAGCCTGAGATTGTAACCATGTAGAGAAAGAAAAATATGTCCTACCTCTTGGCAGTCTCGTGCGAGGCCCATTCCATCCACGACTGCTTCTAAGGAGAGGTCATCTTCAATATTAGGTACGACCCAAGAGCGTTCCTGAGCGATCAATCCCGACTGGTGGATCATCTAAAAGGCAGGTGTCCGGTTAGACGATGACGCCTTCAGAAAGCCAAACAAGCGCACCCATCACCAACATCCCGTGGTAAACGCTACTTGCAACGCGTGTCTCCGGCCGCTGGTGAAACAGGCCAAGAGTTTGCAATAAAACAACCGCAAGTATCACAAAGACCCGATCTTTCGGGCTGCATGAAGCCTTTGCTTGGGACATCAGTAAGCTAAATCTCAAACGCCCGTGTACACTCACAAATTCTTGTAAAAGCAAATTGCGCGAATCTAAAGTTTCTTCGATAAACTCTGCAGCTTGTCGTGTTTTGACAAAGAGAGCCCCGCATGCTTGCATGGCGCGAACGAGGACAGGAGGTTTTCCTTCTATGTTCCATGTCGCTTGATGCATAAGGGGAAACTGTTTACAAAAGTCGGTGAAAAACAGACAAACTGGAGAAATGATAAGAATCGTTACGGCACGTTCTTGTAAAATGTAAAACTTACGGTATCTCCGTTTGTCAACATCAAGGTCGACAGATGTAGGATCGGCAATCGGCGGGGGTCCGAGAAAGAGTGTGGAATCAGTGTTATCGTACTCGAAACTTGTTGGTACAAAGTTCAACAAAAAATCCAAATCAGAGTAGTCGTTTCTGAGTGCAATCGCACAGGAAGAGTCATAAGAGGGAGAGTATAACTTGTCAAGAAAGGCTTCCCATCCGCATTCATTGTTGGTTTCCTCATTTTGAGATATAGGCAACCCTAGGATGTCGTCCAGATCCCAATCTGGAGGCGTATCAAGCGAAGATGGTGAACTCGCGTTAGACGTATCTTCAGAGACTGAAAAGAAGGGCGAGCAAGCTGGGGGGGAGGAGGATGACGATGACAGTGTTCCTGAGCTATCAAATGCGTGCGTGATGTCGTTTTCTCGTCCTCCGGTAGTATCGCTGATGAAGATGCATTTTTTGCCGCGGGTAATACATCTTGAACAGGGATCTTGGAGATGCCGGTCGCACTTTACTCGAGACTGGACGCAGGACTGAATAGAGCGACATCGTTGAGAATCGGTATCTCGGTCAATATATAATTCATCGACGTACCTGACAGGCCTTTCTCTTTGAGCGATTGGCTGCGAGCCTGATATTGTGAACGATGATCAGCTTCGTGGGTTCGCAACAAATCAGTAAACACTTACGAGCCCCCGCACGTCTTCATATGCCTGTTCAATACATCACGCCTAACAAACTGGGAGTCACACATCTACGAGAGAGGTTATTAGGCGAAACACTTTGAAGCGTATATCTGAAGACTCACCGTGCACTTATGAACGCGTTTGTGAGTGTCTGGCAATGGTTTCGCGTGTATCAGTGAAGGGGGTTCACATAGAGTCGATGTTGGCACTTACGAGAACGGATATGTCTATGCAGATGGGTTGGTCTGCTATACTTGGCGGGACAGTAAGGACAGGATTGGTTCTGAGGTAACATCCGTCCATTCGCCTTGGGATCCACTGAAGGAGAGAGAGCGAAAAGTTGGAACGACACATGGTCATAGGCCTGAGGTGACGACGCGTCCATGGTCAGAGTGGAAGAGGAAAAACTAGAAATCCAAGTCGTAAAACTATGTTCCTGGCTTTATGTATGAGAATTTCAGACCCCGCATAAACCTCAGACTTCTTTGCGCGCATCAAAAGAACCATTCGTCGATCAAATGGCAAATGGGACTGCCTCTATCATTGTATCATGTTTGCGCGGCGACATCGGACAGGCGAAATTATATCGGGGGCGAACCGTAATAATAGACCGTGATCTGGTGGTGCAAACGATACTGCTTAATTCTGATTCCGTCGAATTGGCAATTATGTTATCCTTGGAGTGGCAAATGAGGGTGAGAAAATATGAACGACCATTGCATTTCTTCTCACCTCCATCTAGATTAGTTTTTTTTTCCTTAGCAGGGGGCAAGTAACTCCATATTCGGGGAAATTTGCCGCCGTGCGATCGTCAGTTATCGGCCTGATGATTGGATGATGGATAGATTCTGTCTGCCTGCCCGAATCTCAGTAGAACATCCTTACCAAGGAATTTGCCTTCGCTGAATCCAATAAAATGCTATGACCAATCACTCTGATCCAACCGGGGCCCGTCGAGATCAGTGGCGCGCACGCTAACAGGTTATGCGTGCTTTGCTTCCGCTCCTCCCGATGCAGGAAGCAAAGAGGGCGGCGCCGACTCAAAGCCGGACTACCCCAGACCGACAGTACTGAATGCAGCCAATCAGCGGGATGTCCAGGAGACTTAGGGGAAAAACATGGCCGAGCATTGCCGAAAATGAACGACCGGTATTATGTTTAAACAATCAGACAATCTTAGCAGTCAAAAACAAACATATGTTGACCAGGAACCATGAAAGTCTTGCTCCAAATTGCCGTGGCGAGAAGACTCCGCTTTGCGATCCGTTGAGGACGAACGGACCTCCGCTTTCCACTGTATACAATTTTTTTGCAAAAAAGCTCAGCGCCCTCTTAAGCTCGAGCGCGCTCATTTCATTGGTATGTCGGTCGCTCCAGTGAATGATAACCGTCTGCAGTCGGTACACGTGTGGATGATACGTATCCTTGCTTGCTACCGTGCAGAGGCGGATAGCCGCTGAGTTGAATCGTTGTCACGGTACCGCGAACAAAGGTGAGTTCGGGTGGACAAAACGTTCAGATATGTTATATGACGACAAAAAGGTGATGTGGGTACCTTGGAATCGCGTGGCACTCCTCTGATTGACTTTCATAAAAGTATCCGGCAGCTTCGTATTGTCCTGCATACCCTGTTTCAATGTCACATCGTTCGGTTTTGTGTATCTTGAAAAACAACAGCCTACCAAACGTAATTTTGTTCGAGTGAGACCCTGAATGAATCATTATTCAGAGAGACTTCCGAGGCTGATCAACAAGGCTTTGGTTATGATGGTAGACATCGGAGGTAGTAGTACTCGGTTTAATTCTGTTAGATCTAAGAGTCAGTGCTTGCGGTACTTTCTGGCACCGTGGCTACTTCGACATGGATAGCTCCCGAGGCCAAGGGGCTTATTTCCGAACTTTCTCCCCAGAAATGAAAGTACCAGCTGTCTGGGTATACGTTGACATTCAGAGTCAACTGTCCTGGACTTGGAGTACTGAATTGCTAACACTTACTAAGAGAATGCGACAGGTTATAGTAAGGGGGGATAGGAAGTATTGAGGCGAGATGTCAAACCATTTGTTTGCAGCGGCAAAGCATGAAGAAAGCGAGCGGAGGGTTGCTCCTGCCATTCTGGTACAGTGGCAGTGTATAAAGTTTGTTTCTATTACATTCCAAAGGCTATGACCTCATGGCAACGTGTTCGAATTCAACCAACTTCGGTGTTTCCCTTTCTTTTGCTGCGACCACGTTATACCTTCATTTCATTGACGATGCGCTGGCTAGCGGTCTCGTCGCTAGCATTTTTTTTCTAATGTCTATGCTGATGGCGGTCTGTACCCTCCTGGTCTCCTACCACTCATTAACCGAGAAAATTCACTGTTATCCACCGGCCAATTCAATGAAGCGGCAAAGATATATTCAGAGGCAATAGGTGCGTTACTGGACGTGTCGTGTGCAATAATAAACCTAATACCTATTGTAGAACAGTCTCCCGCTGATTATCTGTTATATTACAAGAGAGCGACAGCGTATTTCTCTCTTAGCCGCCACGGATCGGCGCTGGACGACTTTGACAAAGTCCTTTCGCTGACATCCGACACATTCGACAATGCCTATTTCATGAAGGCTCGAATACACGTTAAAGATGGCCATTTTTCTCAAGCCAGGGAGTCGCTACAGCGCTTCATATCCAAGAACAAAGGGGGATGCAGCGTAGAATTGATGAAAGAACTCCAGGAGGGGAGAGATGCGCCAAGAAGGTCGAGCAGGAACGAAAGGCCCATCTTTGGAATGCGGTGTTGAAGTGCCAGTGCTGCACTGAAAACTGGCAAGTCATTCGGTTGAACTTCGTCAAACAAGGGCGGAATGTTCTCTAGCTGCGGGGGATTTCGAGGGAGCCGTGGGCGACCTTACGTGGGTATCTGAACAGGTCTTTCCCATGCCTAGATGCTGACGCGTCATTTCAGCCGTTTGACACATCTCCTTCCACCTTCAACGTCCCTCCAGACACGAATATTCCGGCTTGATTATTTCTTCTTACCATCTTCACCTGCTGGCATAAACGCACTTAAACAATGTCTGCATTACGACCCCGATAACAAAACGTGTCTTTCTCTACACCGGATCGCGAAAAGCCTTGATAAAGGAATAGCCAAGCTTGGCGAACTCTTATCCAATGAAGATTGGCGCGGCATCATCACGCTTCTAACAGGTAGTGGCAAGGCCAATGACCTGATGAAGCGATTTGATGATGCTATGAATGATAACACTGCTCGTGAGCAGCTCCTACCACCACCGTCCTCGCCTAAGGATATGCCAATACCGCTTCCCAACCCTGCCAAGTTCTCGCCCCGGAGGCAGACCTTGGTTCGGTCCCTTTGTAAAGCCTACGTCAAGTCGAACACGGAAGGCAGAGCAATGGTGCGAGCTGTTACTTACGATGGACGGTTGCAGTGACGACGTCGACGGGCTGGTTGGACGTGGAGAGGCACTACTTCGAAGTGAAGAATGGGAAGAAGCAGTTAGAGCATTTGAGCGTGCGTTTGAAGCAAGTGGTCGAAGCGACCGGGATGTAAGTACCCTTTTTTACCTTCAAAAGAAAGTATGGCATCTGACGTCTTTCTAGATACATTCACGCGTGCAGAAGCCCAGCGGCTACTGAAACAAAGCAAGCAGAAGGATTACTACAAGGTCTTAGATGTAGATCGCAGCGCGGACCAGAAGACTATCAAGAAGGCATTGTAAGTGTTCGAATTCTTAGAATCGACAGGGTAATCAATACTTCTTTTCATAGCCGGAAAGCAGCCTTGAAGGCACACCCCGATAAGGGTGGTTCCGAAGCCAAAATGGCTGCCGTCAATGAAGCATACGAAGTGTTGTCAGACCCTGAGCTGCGGGCTCGCTTCGACAACGGTGAGGATCCCAATGACCCTATGGCTCAGCAGGGAGGACACCCCTTCGCCAATGGACAACATCCTTTCGCACAATTCTTCCAACAGAGCGGTGGAGGATTCGCAAGTAGCGGCCATCATGGTGGATTCCAGTTCCATTTTGGACATTGATAGATATGGTATTTTCGTTGTGCTGGACGGAACATTGTAGTATATAGTGCAGTAATGTAAGTTGCATCAGAGAGCTTAAGAGTTAGTATGCCTGCGGCGCTGGCGGCAGGTGATTAGTCAGCGATCGAGCTTGATCGTGTAATGAACTGATCGACGCATCTTGACTTTGTACCACCATCATCCACGACATCCTGTCGAGAGGAGTCTGCTAATGGCTTCAGTATCGACGCAGTCACTGAGGAAGCGGCAAATATTGCCACAGAGTTCATATACAGTTTGTTTTAAATTCTTTCCTTCCGTTCGGATCCTAATCCCGATTCCAGGTCTCGATAACCTCCCAAACGAAATAAGATTCATATGCGACGAAATCAAGATCAAGATCAGAAAGCCCAAGGTAAGAACAATATTCCATGCAATGTACCTCTATCTGACGCCGTCATTGCAGAGATTCAAACCGCAATTGAAACGGAATGTGCTCGGCATGTCCAGCTTTGCCAAAGCGGGGCACCGTTTCCCCCAAACTACAAACCGCCCATGCAGGCGAAGATCTCCGAAGCGTACGGTAGAGTGCACAGGCTTCACATGGAGAAAATTGAGCTTGCGACCAAGATGGTTGACCTCATCGAGCGCACGCGGACTCGTCTGGGTGTCGATATCAACCGGGTGAAGAAATTGCAGGGAGAGCCACTGATGCTTGATACTCCTCAGACGCGGAGTAGCTCTGCGCTTGCGGATGTTGGGGGCGCTTATGCGTTTTCTGGTAGGGATCCCGCTGCTCAGATCAGCGAGAGCTTGAGGAGCGTCATGATCCCGAGCAGTACAACCCCCGTGCAGGAACTGAGACAGTCTCCGGCGGTAGTGTCGCTGACGACAGCGACAGCTCCATCTGGTGCAGCAACGAAAAGTTAGTCATAACTCGCTTTTATTTTTATTATCCCTTATATCGTCCTCTTTCCTTTTTGCATGTTGTCATTTCCTATTTTGATACTCATGTTCTCTTAAACAAACTAGAACGCCGATTGACTGCAGCGCCTTCAATCAAATTGCCGGCGAGGTCCCAGTCACCTGCGCCACCACCCAAGGCAGCTCAGGCACCTACGCACAGACAATCGAGACTTTCGCGGCAGGTGCACCCACCTGTGCCCGGACCCGAGGAAGATGCCGAAGGGGAGGAAGAGGATGCAGAGGGTGAAGAAGACGACGAAGGCGAAGATGACAAGCTGTATTGTTTCTGTCAAAAGAAGAGTTTTGGCGATGTAGCGTTCTTCTCAGGGACCTTTTGTGGTTAGCTGATGATCTCTCGTTTTCAGATGATTGCATGCGACAGTGGCTTCTGTCCGTACGAATGGGTAAGCTCCAGTTGATATATTTCTTTGTTGCCATTTCTGATGTTCTTTTTTAGTTCCATATCTCGTGTGTGGGGTTGAAAGCCGCGCCGGTGGATAAGTGGTATTGCGATGCTTGTAAGCCGAAGGTCATGGCTCGCAAGGCCAGGAAGAAGTAATGAGGGTACGGAGTGTCTTTCTTTTTAGTATTCTCTTCTCCTTGCTATCGACGCGCGCTGTGCATGTAACTGTCTTGTGATACAGAAACGATCGATTTTCCTAGGAAACTTGCGTTATTAACTGGTTGGATGAATCATCATCGCAAGTAGTAGTAAGCACTTGCTGACTTTGCCATGTCTAAGCAACAGATATGACCGTATATAATCCAAGAATCGATGTCGGCTTCTCATACACTCAACGGCATGTCGTCTTTGCCATACAAATCTTCGCAATCTTCGGTGCAGCTGGGAGCATTGGAAGATATGTCTTCGATGCTCTGCACGAAAGGAACGCTTCGATTGTGGCCATCACTCGTAGTTCCTCTTCGTCGACAGGCGCTGCCTAGCGCTCCCAATGTGAAGATCACCAAGGTCGAGGGTTATAAGAATGTCGAAGAGGTCGCCGCCGTTCTGAGGGCCAACCGGATCGAGGTCGTCATCTGTACGCTGTCCTGGAAGAGTGACGAGGCCATGTACGGGGAAGAGACGGCGCTTGCAGGTGCTGCGCGCGCAGCAGGAGTCGGTCTGTTCGTGCCGTTGAATACGGCATGCCCACGGATGGCGGGCCGGCTGGCCTTTGGGAGACTAAAGATAACGTCGCTAGTGAATGGTGGTAGTGGCACCTCCGGAAGTCGTCTGAATAAGTACCAACAGAGCATATGAAGGAGATCGGGTTACCATCTGCGAGGTTTTTCGTGAGCGTCAGCTTCTTGTCAAGGCAAAGCATGGGCTTAACTTGGAAATTCGCGCCTAGACTGGGCTACTCTTCAGTTGGATCTCCGGTCTTTCCGGATACCCATCTACCGGTAAGATCAACGTTGTCGGTACGGGCAAGACACCAGCCTCTTGGACTGCTACTGAGGACATCGGTGGTACGTGTTCCGAGGGACGATCTCAGCGCTGAGCTCACTCAAGTTTAGGTTTCATCGCACACGTCCTCACCACTCTTCCACCATCCGAGCTAAACGATAGGATCTTCCGCATTGAAGGCGAGAGGCTCTCTTGGGAGGACATGGCCAAGAGGACTGGCGTCCCGATAACCAAGGCAGAGAAGGTACCTGCAGATAGCGAGGGCCTCTCGCAGTTTTGCACGATTTTGCAAAGAATGATTGAGGAAGGACCGGGGAGCACGGGTTGGGATTATGCTGCCAAGAAAGAGGGAGCGGAGAGGGCTGGAAGCTCTAATTCCCTTTGGGCGGGGCATGTCTGGAAGAAGGTCCCGGGAGATATTTTGACTTCCACTGACTGAGTTTTCAGTTGAAACGCGATCACAAAAATCTATAACATTCAAGTTGTGTGGCGAAACTGGTCCTTTGGAAGTTACGTGAAGAAATTACAACGAAACGAAACAGACTGTGTTACTCTTACTTGCCAAGTGACCGTTCCAAGTTTCGACTGACGTTTCACAGGTAAGTGGCTACTACCCATAAATACCTATACATCTGTGTCTGAAACTTATACTGCACATAAGTCAAGGTAACTGCCAGGCTCTCCCATCACAACGTGATGATTCCCAGGGCTGCTTCGTATCTAGGGATGTCTTAGATGGATATTGGTTTCGAGAGCGTGTTCACGAGCCAGGTTCGTGACGATTGTCGGGCTCCGACCCCGACGGAGAAATCGTACACATATGTTTCAGTTTTCAGGTAATTTTAAGTCGAGGGTTGCAGTATAAACTTTAGGTGACAAGAATGACCCTGGCATCAACAAAGTTCATTCCTGGAGGCCTGTCAGTGCTTGAGCCTTGAACAGCTCATCGTGTTTCGATGTGCTGCGCATGACCAGATCACTACTCACAGGCATTTGTAGTTCCCATCCCACAAAAAAGGGCCATAAGGTGGGAAATGTTATGATGACTGTTATCCCCTAGCTTGACTGACCTTGAAGATGGGGCGCTGACTATCCTAACATAGAAAACACATCTCGAGTTATGGGAACAGCGGCGAAATTAAAAGGATAATACAGTGTGAATTTTAGCGAGCGAAGATAGACCATTTACTCTGGGCAGATGCTTAGCGTGAGATGGGTGTAAAGACAGGAAGCGGCAGTCAATAGGGATCTAATTTGTAAGGAATTCAGTAAAATGCAGTAGAACAAGCTGTTGACCAACATCTTATTTTATAGTGGCACATAGGACTCGTCCTTGCAATAGAATGCAAATGCTGTTTACTATTAAGCGCGCGCCAACTTAAAAGTTGAACCATGATATTATAAAAGGCACCTTGAAACGGCAAATGCCGGACTCCCTTACAGCTTGCTAACAGCCTTGTGTTGCGCGCTTGGTGACTTTGCCATTGGCCAAGACACGTTATCTGCTAAAGGACCTCACGGTGAGGATTTTATACTAGCAAACATATACTAGTCAAAACAGAACTTCTTTCTTCTTTCTTATCCCTAGCTATAAGACTAGTAGTGCTGCTTACCTTTATCAGTACGTGATGGTACTGCATCGTTCACTGCTACTATCTGAGTACCTGTGTTTTTCCCAAGAATAAAGGACCGTGTACTGCCGCGGAGATTCGAGAAACAAC
>NW_026848480.1:0-62313 GCF_030435595.1 Desarmillaria tabescens
CACTTGCTACTAAGCATAAAGCATAGACTCTCCCAACACCACCACTATCTATGTATGTCACCCCCTCACATTATTCGCACACTCGCGCTAACCATCACCTAGTTGATCCCACCCGTTGTCCATAGCGCCACCAACTCGTCGTTAACTTCCCACCGTCGCTAGTCCGACTTGCCCTCTTTCGTTTGTTTTCCTTTCCCAACCAAAACTCTGCACTCATGCATCCTATTTCCTCTGGCTGCCTATCTTCATCGTTTCCATTTCTCCTCAGGCTACCCCATCTTCATGGACCCGCTCCCCCATCCCATCCCTGTATCGCTAGTGTAACCTCGCTCTCACTGTTGTTGTTGTTTTTCTATATACTTAAATGCATATCTATTATCCTGTTTAACCAAGAATGGGAATGAAAGCTCAAGCGCTCAAGGCCTAGATAGTCGTTCCAGACAAAGTTACTTGGGCCGTTTCCAAGGCGGAACTCGCTGTGATTGATCGATGGCTTCAAGTCGTCTTCGAAAATTGAAAATCCAAGAAAACGTTCGGCTCTCGGGATGTGGCTTTAGGTTTTGGAGAAGTGGTTCTTGTTAACTGTACGACGAAGATATATGCGATGTCAATTCAATTTCGCCCCCCCCTCCCTCCCTACCCCTCGCATGTATCGTCCCCTGCAAAGGAGGAGCGCTTCGGTAGCAGCAAGAAGTAGCAGTGCAGATATATGTATGTCCATCCCTCCTATTTGCACACCCACGCTAACCGTCACCTAGTTGATCCCACCCGTTGTCCATAGCGCCACCAACTCTCGTTAACCTCCCACCATCGCTAGTCCGACTTGCCCTCATTCGTTTTGTTTTCCCTTTCCCACCAAAACTCTGCGTCCATCTCCAGGCCACCTCATCTTCATATAAAACCCCACGTTTGCGTCATCATCCCTGTTTCGTTTCTCCTCAGGCTACCCCATCTTCTTCATATAGACCCGCTCCCCCATCCGTGTATCGTTAGTGTAACTCTCGCTCTCGCTGTTGTTGTTTTATATACTTAAATGCATATCTATTATCCTGTTTAAGAACATCCAAGTCTAGATGTCGCTCCAGACAAAGTTGACTTATCGTTTCCATGGCCTGTGATTGATCGATGCTCGTCGTTTTCGCGACGAGAACCAGAAAATCCAGGATAATAGAGAAACCCTCCGAGGTGCTCCAGGTTCTGGAGAAGTGGTATTTGTAGGACGAATATATGTGTGGGTTCAATGTTTATTCATCCCACGCTGTTGTTGTTCTTTCTATGGATCATCTGTTTACACCTGCGAGGATTGACCTGAGTCGCGCCGAACCTGTCATCAAATTGATACGAGATTGGACGGTGCCACGGGATTTTTAGAGTCTTCAGCGAAGGATTCGTTGGTGTTCCTTCAGGATCGGATATGAGATTCTTAGCGTGACGGATGTATTGCACGCTGGTGGTCTGACATGAACATGAAACGTTGGTTGCAGTTTCGTCTTTTTTTTTTTCGTTTTTTCATGGCTTTCGAGGTTTCAATAGGTTGAGACTCAAGACAGAGGCCCCTCTTTACGATGATGGATCAATTGCAAGCGATCGAGGCGATCGATGGACGGAACAAGATCAGATGTAGATTCGTGTAGGTCCACGGACGGGTCCGAGCGGATGTAACAATGGCGTATAATAACAATTGTGGTTGCATTGCAGCGACAGGCAGTGCGGAATAAATGAAATGACCGCGAATGAAATATGAACAAGGGTAACGTACCCGGGCTATGTATAAGGTAAAGAAAGTGATTACTATAGTACTGTACGATACGACTAAAATACAACAAGTAATAAGAGAGTGTAAGAGTTAAGTTTTTAATGGGCGTAAAAGTTCCGACCAGCGGATTAAAGGGAAGCCTTTAGGGCCCGTAATTGCATAAGGACATCCTCACGATCGCGACGGTTCCACTCTCCCGACCAGCCCTTTTCCTTGCGGCGGCCCCAATACTGACTGCGATCGACAACTTGAAAATGCCTGCGCTCGCCCTCGTCAACGCTATGTGAGCGGACCTCGTCTTTAACGACGGGTGTTTTGGGAGTGGCGCGGACAGACGCTGAGCGAGAGAATTTACGGGGAAGGAGGGGAGTCTCCGAGTCGTCTGACACTTGCTCGAGCTCCTCCGGTTCTTCCTCAAAGGAAGGTAGTGGAGCGCGTTTGGGGAGGGGAGAGAGTATGGTGTCGATACTGCAACTGCGGCGTCTAGCGCGGCGTGCAGGAGTGGACGACACGAGTTCGGGCGGGACGTTCTCGCCGAATGTACGAGCGAGTTTGGCCATTCGCTTCCGTCGCTCGTCGGGCTTTCGCTCGTGCACGGGGGAGATGGGGGAGAGCGGGCCGTGCTCATTGGTAGGGAGAGCAGCTGTGTGTATGCGGAGGACGAGGGCTGGGCCAGTGCCTGGGACGAGAGAGAGGGACATCTGCTTATTGTGTGTGTGCACAAACTCGCATTGGGGCGTTGTGCCGAGGAGTGCGCCGAGTTTGCGTGTAGAGCGTAGGATGCGTGTGCGTTCGTTGGGTGTCATGGCTGTAAAGTGAAGGAAAGGGAAGTGAGTGGGGTGGGTGGGCCCTGCGAAATATAAGGGCAACCAACTCGCCATTGTTCTTGTTATACCCGGTACCGCTAATTTCAAATTTAGCCCTTTGCCCGCTGCAACGCCGACCGAAGCCAAACTTGGCTTCATTGTCGCTTTGAAACGCCGATGTGACTACACCCGCCCTCCCGCCTAGTTCGGATGGCTGTGTGACGTCGCCAAGGTGAAACCAGCGCTGCGCAACTACACCCGCCCTTTGCATTAGCAACACCGACGTGTCCCCCGAGCCCCGCCCTACTATCGGTCCAGGTCCACCCGGAGCTGTCCTTTTCCCGACCCTCGTACCCGGCTAGGGTCCAGGCATTCAGGGTTACGAGATTTACCTCACCTTTGCCTACGTTTTGCTTGTTCTCAGTCCGGAAGGTTTTCACGGGACCTTGTCCTGCGTTTGGTTGCTCTTGTCGTGCACTAGAAGCATCGAGTCCTGGCTCTTGTCTGCTGATCATCGCTGACCAATCCTGGAACGGCCATCAACGACTGCTCGCCTATTTCGACCACGTCTTTGCTTTGATCACCGGCTGTCCGCCTCGACACGGATCCTCGCCACATTAATCCACAATTCCACGTCACTCTCATTCCTATTCATTTGCATTCACGTAAACATTCGCGCCCAACACAATCGTGCAGGCTCCCGCCACCATACCCGGACCCAGCGCCATCTTACCTCCGCTCTGACACTTGTCCCCGTCGCGAGAAATCTCCATCGCAGTTTCACTCTCACCCGCTTTTCGATTCCCTCAATCCATTATTGTCCTTGCTTTGGAAACTATTGTTCATCGGTGACTCCCCCAGGTCACTGCGCACTTCTTTTGATTCAGCACCTCTGATACGGAACAAGAACTTTCTTTCCTCCCCACGCGTCTTCCCATCCCGGACATCTGTGCGCTATCAAAAAGTACCACCGCCTTACTCATTCAGAATCATAACGCAAAAACACCTCACCCCCGTCTTCGCATGTCGAAACCCGGTATTCACGACCGACACGAAAGGAACATTCCCATTTCATGACGCTTACTTCTACCCGCCATATCTTCCGTGCTTTGATCACCGGCCGACCCTTAACGGAGACGTCAATCACTCCTCGACTCGGACGCGGTTATTTTCTTCTTCGGCATATACTCCCGTTCATCCAGCATACGCGTAACCATCCGCGCCAAACATTTTTGGGTCGCGCCAACCCATCCTCCGCCCCGCCATCTTACCTCCACTCTCCCACTGCACGATATTTCCTTCACCGCCCCCACCCAATGTCTTGTCTCTGCTTTGGAAGCTCTTGACTCCCATCTACACGATCTGTTTTTGGTTCAGCCCCCTTACGGAGGAAGGACATTATTTCCCTCCCCACGCTCTCATCCCAGCTTGTTTGGGAGGCCGACGTGTCCCACTATCACATCGTCCCATCCACCTTGCTCACGTCCTCCCTCGCCTTGTGTTTATTCCGGAAGCTCTTGACGCTTCCACGGAACCTTTTCCTTCATAAGCATCCCCGCTCGGTCTTTGTCCCCTGATCCTCCGCGAAACACGACTGGCCTAGAGGAACATACCCACGGCCATCAACATTCCGCGCTTATTTTGCATGTACCCGCCAGGCCACGTCCTTTGCTTTGATCACCGGGTCTTTACTTGACGGAGATGTCAATGGATCCGTACCTTGACACGGTTATTTTTCATCTTCGGCATACTGATATGTATCCACGATTCTCCCGTTCGTGCTACAGACGCACCCGCCATGTAACCGAGCTCAATATACCGTCCGAGTCCGCAATCCCATTTTTCCCGTACAGATCACACAATCCAAATGCAAAGTTTCAAGTTAAAAAATTTTTTTTTTGCTCGCGCCAGCCTTCATCGCCCCGCGTGCACAGACTTTTTGGGAAGCTGACGTGTCCTCCGCCCAACTCCCTCTCACGCCGGAAAATCCATGTCTCCAAAGTTGAATCGAGCCTGAGTGGAGAACGTGATTGAAGGGCCGTCCCTCCATCATTTCCTTCGCATGTCAAAGTTGCGCCAGTCGGATTCACATGAAGCATTTCATCCGCGGTGGCATAGAACATGGAACCTCCCAAGTTCATTTCGTCTCGTTTAGCATCGTCACGTACAAACCACAAACCACAAAGCCATCCGGCCCAATGACGCATCGCGCCAACTCCCCATCCTACCTCCGAAGGGTCGGGCATTGTGATTCCCTCGTTGTCCCTGCATGCCCTCTCTCCGCAGCCTTTTAATTCATTCGGCCCGTCGACCTTATTTTTGATTCGACGCAGATGATGATTCTTCGAGTTTCCTTCCGTAGTCCGGTCTTTGCCAATCCCAGACGTTTTTGGGAGGGGATTCATTATCCTTCCTTGTGCGTGTCGTGCGGTGGAGGGACGACTTGTCTTGTAAGCAGAACGCTCGTCAGATGGGATCCATACTGACAACAAAATGCAGGATCCCACCCTCAGAAATACTGAGTACATATCAGGAATGCATGCACCCACCTCGTGGCAACGGTCACTTGCTCCAGAAGGTCCATGCCTGATGTTACTTTTCGTGCTGCTCGCTGTGTCTTGTGCTTATTCCAGAAGCTCTTGTTGCAAGTAGTTCCTCTGCTCACTGTTTCTATCCGGAACGATCATGATTTTTCTCTCCAAGTTCTTGTACCACGTTTGGATGCTCTTGTGCGTTATCTGCCTTACCCATTACCTCGCGGTTTCCTCGCCCCAGTTGATCCTCCTCGCTACATTGAAACCCGTTATTCCCATTCAAGACCTTGCGCTTATTTTCGATACGCCAAAATTTTCGTGCTTTGAACACCGGGCTCTTAACGGAGATGTGGCTGTACCTCGGCACGGTTATTTTTCATCCTCGGTATATGACTTCCGTTTGTGCAACAGACACGCCCACCATCTAACCGAGCTCAATCTACTCCTTACACCCGTCCACCTCAATCCCACTCTTCCCGTACAGTTCACGTTTCCCCCGTCACTACTAGATACTTGGTGCATTTTTTGGCTCAACATCTCACGGCTCACACGAGATTGTTTTTGTTATGTCCCATGTCGTCCTGTTAATTCACTTGTCGACATCCTTTGTCGTGGTATGGACCACCCCATGTGATTCTTTCTGCTGGAAAGCTTTTCTTGTGATCATCCACCCTGCCTTCCTAGAGCACGTACTTGACTGGGGGAGATTGACGAAATATTTTGTCGGCCTAAGCCTGAAAAAGCGTTCATTAATGCAGAAAAATCTCGCTTGGTCTTGTCAATGTCCAGTGCTGATCCTCCTCGCTGATCCATGCAGGCGCCGAAGCCCGTCATCGGAACATAAGCGTATACACACCTGTCAATCTACTGCTTACACCCGTCCATTGTCTACATCCCGCCCAATCTCGGGCTGTCCCCGTCTTTTTCGGTCAACATGTAGCCTCCCACGGTACGGCGTCATCTCACCTCCGACCCTCCCGTCGCGAGAAATCTCCTTTACCTCTCACACGCGAGTTGGAGTGTTGTTGTATCCTTGCTTTCGTAGTTCTTGTTATTGTATTGATATATGTGGCTGCGGCTTTTCTACCTGGCTCCCCTCACGTTCCAAGGGGTGTTAATTCATTCTTCGGATTGAACATGGTCCACTCTCTCGGCTCTGGCTCCTTCCCCGCCTGCTGTAGCGTGTTTACTTCCAGATATAATGTCATTGTCAATAAATCAGAAGCTTGTATGAATCATCGCCAAAAGCTATCTTAGGGTAATTGTAAGAAGCAACAAAGAACAAAGTAACAGTCCGGGGCATCATGAACGCATAATCTTCTCCCAGAGCGAGGGGAATAACAAGAGCTTCTGAAATAGAGTACAAAGGCTCCAACGTAGTCATGTGGAGACCAAGGTTACGATGGAATGGCGGCGGCGGCGCATGCCAGTGAAATTTACCCATCAACACTGAACAAATATCCTTTGTATTCTGATAGATTCGAGAAGCTGACAACTGGCGCGAGATTCATTCCGGCGAAAAAGTCGTTGCGTTGAACGTTGAGAAACCATTTTAGATATCCACAATAAAGTTACAGAGCACACGAAAGCAGAGATAAACAAAACAACATGACCCGGAGAGGACGAGAAAAGACACGAAAGTAAATTAACTAGCGATACAATTCGACACTTGCGACTTCTATGATGAATGAAAGTGCGAGAGGAATGAGTGGGTAGATGGATGGGTATCCGCAGTGGGTAACGCGCCGGGCAGGGAGAGTTATAAACAGGCGAAGAGAATGGGATGGGTAGGTGGGTGGGTGGCGCTCTAGACTTTTCTATGTTGTCTACTAGAAAGGACTGTCAGCATGTGATGTAGGCGTCGGTGAGGAGGGAAGGAACGTACGCATCAGCATTGCTTAGAAGCAGGAGAATCGCGCGGTGCGGCAGCCAGCTGGATCAGGCTGAGCTTCAGGGTTTGGTTCACGGGCCTGAAACAAAAAGGTGAGATAAGGACCAAGATAAAAGCCAGAGAGAGAGATCAACGTACATCGACTTCAGGTGCCTCGAGTACGGGAACTGGTACAGGCTCAGGCATAGGAGAGGGTACGGGTGTTGATGCGACGAGGACGGTCACTAGTAGAGAGGGCACGGTTAGAACCAATATAATAATAATACAAGAAGGGAAACTCACGCGAGCTCAACACCAAAACGACTAGTGAAACACAGCGCATATCGAAATTATGTGCGAGTTATTTAATTGTTCGACAAAAGAAGGAATGCGAGAGGAGAACAATAAAGTCCCTCTCCCCATCCTCGAGGGTTTATATGAGAGCAACCACAAAGCTCAAAGGGAGTTCCAAATCCGGACGATACTTTGTTGGCTGGTGAGGTTGAAAGGTTCGGCCGGATTTGGAACAACGTTGGTTTTTGGTTCCCAACAAGGAAATGACGGGACGAGGAATTGGGTGTTGGGTGCAATGTACGAATTATGTCCGCAACGACATCATATGGTACTAACGAACGGCCTTTATTGGGAGTATCTCCATGCTCGGGCGAATGGCCGGGACCTGGAAAAATTAATCATTTGGCGACGCATGGGATACCGAGACCAAGACGGTTGAAGAAGTCCTTGGTCCTGGCCTCGCCTCAGATGCAGTGAAGCCAAGTCCCCCCTAGACTAGAAGGCGTCCCGCGCAGTTGCACAGAAACCCTTGGACTTTCGTTCGAGAACAGGTTCTCCCCTCGACTGACAGACAGCCTGAGAGATAGGCGACCAGCGGAGATTACGTGGTTTTTTTTTTAGCTTCTTTATGCCCCAGCAAAGTCGATAGGTTTTCACTCTCCGAGACCAGTGGCGGGCGAATTTAGTGACGGGATCATCAACACATTGGCAGTTAGAGTGGATGGATGACGCGAGAGGGATGATGGAGCGCAACGCTGGAACGTCAATCAGAAGTGAAGCCGTACAGTAAAGCTCGCGATAACCTGTTTTCTGGGGTAGGCTGCAATTGCCATAGCATTGTGATTCTGGAATGGAAATATGATGAGGTTCGCGCTGAACACTGTAATCCAGGGTAAGTTGGAAGTCTGGGTGCCACTGCTACTCCTGATTGATTAGTAGCCTCGTGATCAAGGACTTCTTTTGGACTGGTGTGAAATATTGTTAACGGCACGAAAAGGTTCTTTCGACTGACGTACTTGAGACTCAACAATTCATTTTCTGCGTAGTCAGTGTCAAGTTATTTTCATCGTGGATTACGCTGCAAGTCCCTCGCTGCATGGTCTTGGCCCTGGCCAGACAAAGAACGAGGTCCGTACTAGGTTCAACTGTGCAGGTTGAAGACAAGATAACCAACGACAAGTCTCGGATACCTCGGGCCAGTCAATCCTGGAACTGAGTTTCATCCGTGTGGCTCCTCCCCCAGATAATATAATGCATATAGCGAACGAACGGTGTACGTGAATTTAGTCAATTGACGTTTCAAAGCCGACTAGTAATTCTGCGCTCCGAAGACTTAGGATCGCATACTGAGTCCATCGCTGTTTTAAATTTTTGGAATCATAATTTTGTCTCGCTAGTACCCAGCCAGTGAAATCGTTTCGTCGAAGGTTGTACCTTCCAGCTCTCGTCCTCAAAGTTGATTTCGTTGTTCCCAACATTTCTGTTCAGTAAGGTATGGGGATAAACAAAGTAAAACTAGGACTTTGAAGATCAACGGCTGAAAAGTTGATCAGAATTGAACCGACGTACTGTACTTCGCAGTATCATATAATGTTAACGACTCCAAAAAATTATTTTTTCCGGACTACCTAACGCACTTAAGGCTGATTTTTTTCAGTAATGTTGCACTGTTCACCGTTCAAACGTTCACCGAAGAGAATCAAGAATCGGTCTTCTCAAAGATACTGCTTATAGTATTAGTATCAACATCTATGGCAATATTTAGTCTGTTCATAGCTGCGTCACGTTCGAGGGTATCATCCATGCAAATTTAAACAATGAAATCTTTCAAAGGATGGTGCACAATGTATGGCACTTTGAGAGCACACAAGTTAAATAATCTGACAAAACTCATAACTCAAAACTTACTAAGCCAATGGCGGTCAAAAGTACAGAGCATATACACCGCATTGTCGGTAGCTGGAATCGAACCAGCGGCTCTTCGGAGCAAAGTAAGACCACAACGAAGTGATTTAACCCCTAATCGATACCGACATTGCACCTCCGGATGGAGGTGACTATATTCTTATGTATACTTAAATAATATTTCTAAGAGTCATCCATAGTGTATAGCGATGTCCAAGTACAAAAATGAAGTTATATCATAATAAAAGATCCTCACTACAGGTATGCTTCATCCATTGGTATTATCATAATCCTACAGCCTTTCAATCGGTGCCATGGTTGGCTAAGAATGCTCCTCCTCGTCCGCTTCTGAAGGACTGCCTATCTCCTCCCATTGAGAGGCCCTGACTGGGAAACCCGCTCTCATCAACGACGTCGCCCTTAGAACCTAATCTGTGGGGAAACGAATGTCCTACAGGCGAGGCCAGCGAGGGAGATTGCGAAGACGTCCCAGAAGAACGCGACTTCGACTTCGACGACTTCTTTACTGGGAGAGATGAAGGAGTGAGACTAGGCAGATGAGCGGTCGGGCCGAGCTGTTGGCTGTGGTACCGAATTTGCGAGGAGGCATCTGACGAAGTGAGTCGCGAATCAGAACCCCCGCTGCTGCTGTGATGCTCTCTCCTGCTGACATACATTCCTCCATCAAGGTCTGCACCGTCATCTGCTTCGGTATCAACGTCTGGGTGAGACGGAGGGGGCGTGTGGTAAAACCCGGGAGATGAGACATGTGGGTGCTCTCCGGTGGCAGAGCCACTGCCTTGAAACCCCTCAAATTCTTCACCATCCACGGACCCGGCAGTCAAAGCCTGCGCGAGCCGCTTCATCTCCTTACGCTCTCGTCTTCGCTTGCGCCTCTCTTCTTTCGCGCGCCTTTCCTCCTCCTCTGCGACATGTGCTCGCTCCTGGAGCTGTTCCGGAGTCATGCTGTCTATCGCTGCCGAGTCGAGCGGTGCAGCGTCAGAGTCAAATCCCGTAGAAGATGTCCGTGACATAGAGGTGCGGGAACGGCGAAGGGTATTATCTTCCTCGTCTTCGTCGAGATGGATGGGCGGTTTGCCGAAGAGGTTGAACCCAAAGAATGTTATACGCCTAGAATGTCGTTTTTTCTTCCTTCTACGATTATTGTCACCAATATTAGAGTGCAAAGACAACGTCTCTGCCTCTGTGTCAGTCCCCGGATCCTGCAACAAGTGTTCGAGATTTTGGGGAAGCCGCTGGTAGCCGCTGTTGGTGGGGTCATCATGATCGTGAACCTCTCGGGCGAGGCAGGGCATGCAAGCTGAGAACGCAGCACGGAAGGAATCCGACCAGGAGAATGAGTCCATGGTTGTGGTCGGGAAAATTGAAAAAAGTCGTATCTTGGTTGAGGTTGAAGGTCAAGCTCATGATAAATCCGCGTGGCCCGGAGTTGCCGGTCGGTTTTTCAAATGCCCATACAAACACTGATGGCAGTGTCGGCACACGCCTTTTGCTTCTTCGAGGTGAAGTTCGGACCCGCGTCCAGGGCGCCACCATCCATTCAGAATTTTGTTGAGAATCTGGTTCGGCTTTAGGACGTCTGGTTGGGATCTTGGCAAAATCTCAATTGGTCCTTGAAACACTCAACAGTAATCGAACATTCTATTACAGCAGAAAAAAGAGAGTTGGTATCTAAGCGACGCCCAGATCGCCCATTAACTAATTATTATTGGTGGCTAGTTAGGTATTCAAAGCACTTTGACAAGCCCGGCACTTATACTTCATGACATCGTTCGACCTGGACTAGTACTCGAGCATTGTGTGCGCCTATAAATGGTCCCACTTCGACCCGAAGTCATCACAGACTATAGGAGCAATGACTGAGTATCCATCACACCACTCACTGTCTCTTCGGTGATCTACATACCTCAAAAACCTGGGCAACATTTAACTACCTATGAAAAGATGTCGAGGGGAGAACATTCTGGTCCATGATATAAGATATAATACAAAACGGTTACACCACGCCGCGCCGGGCGTCTCGTTTGGGATTCCATAACAAATATAAGGTCTCTCTACCAGAGCGCCACTTGTGTACCAGACTTTCGAAGAGCGTCGACGCGAGACAGAGTGTCCGGTCTGAGCTCGCCTCCCTTCCGAACACCGATGGCGGCAGACTTTAACGTTCGCTTTTCCAACATGTCCAAGACCGCACTCTCATCCACCTCGCCTGACCAGACGAGCTGCAGATACTCTAGCTCCTGCAGCACCTCCGGACCACCGAGTTCCTCGATGAGTTTGGGGAAAACAACTCTGATACGCGTATCAATCCCTTCAACGATAGATAACCGTCTGAGTTGAGGAACTGCATGAAGGAGGGAGAGCATTTCGGGATGCCCGATAGTAAGTGCGTTCAACACGAGCTCCGTGAGAAGGGGGGATTTTGAGATGTATTTTTCTAAATCGCAAATTGTGTTCTTCATATCATCAGATTCACTGCTGTTTGTGCAGTCGATATCGATAAGCTCCAAAGACGCTAGCTGGGGCATTGAACCCATCCAATGAAAGACTGGGAGGCTATCTTGGAGAATGAGCCTCTGGAAGGGAAATTCAACATCCCCGAATGTCAGATAACCGCATCCTCTGAAGGTCGCAGTCGTGGCGTTGGGGAAGTCGTAAGACCTTGTTGGGTAGGCGAACGAAGGAATATTCGCGAAGTAGATGGTAGTGATTTGTTCATCTGGTAAACGAAAACACGACCCCTGGAAGGTATTGACTGCAAGGGTATGTAATTTAGGGGCGTATTCGAACAGTTTGACTGGGGGCTGCACGGAGAAGCTCAGTCCGGCGGCGGCTGAAAACTCAAGATTTTCGAGTTCTGGGAATTCTGGATTGACGTTCCCCCGGAAAAAGTTCAACAAATAGGCAACGTTGGGATCAATTCCGATGCGCTTCAATCGCTGGAGATTCAGCGCACCGAACAAAGTATCCATGGCAGAGCCCAGGTCCCGCTGGACACTGTTAAAACCCGATCTTTGGGCCTTGGTGCCCTTGCAAAGTTCCACTGACATTTGTAGATTCAAGAGGTGCTCGCCTGAGCGCTGTTCGTATAACTTCATTATATTCTGGAACTGTGGAGAGGTGTCGTGAGAGTCAACACTGACAAGGATGGATTTCCAGAGCGGGGGAAACGACAGGCAGACGTCACGCCAGTAGGCGCAGACAGAGGAGAGATAGAAGGGGGTAGTAGATACTAATGGCATGCCGTCGCGCGAGAGAAAGGCGTCGTAGGATATAGAGGTGCAGACAAGTTCGAATATATCCTGGAGTACATCACGAGGCAGCCTGCGAATCGGGGACAGAAGGGATTCGAATTTTTTCATATGGCTCGTGAGGGACTGTCGGCCGGTTTTGAGCTTCTCCAACGCGGCGTTCAGTCGAGATATTTCTGCGTCGGATTGTGATATCTTCTTCTTCAAACCGATGATGATATCTGAACAAAGTTCCGTCTCTGATTCGTTGATCTGCCTTCCGTGGCGTAAATACGCGGCGGCATCGAGAGGCAAGGCAAGGGGTTGAGTATCAGATAACTGGTCAAAGCTATCGCATCGTGAGATGTAATCCATTTGGAATGTTAACTTGCGACGATTAGAATAATCAGAGAAGAACCAAAGGTGCACCTACATCCCAGACACGGTCGACTTTCCAGGGCACAGAGCGATGTCTGGTATGAGTTTTCAATGCTACGAAGAGATGGTCAGATTAACTTTGAAAAGGAAGAAGGAGCGATTTGGCATTCAGGATCTGCGGCTAAAGATAAATTTATCACTGACCGGCGAGAGCAGAAGACAGATGTGGCTGTGTTCCCGCGGATCTGACTGGACCCAGCTCCTCCTTTCCCTCCCTTTCTGAACTCAGAACTGCACTGTGTCCGTCCGGCGTCACAGATTCATACGATTTTTCTTTTCACTTTATACAATTCTGATCTTTCATTAACAGCCGACTATCAAACGTCGAGACCAAAATTTCCCCACGACGGACGTACACTGAGAAAGATATACGTCGACTTTGGTTGCATGCAGAAGATTGGACTCTGGAGACGAAGATGAGAACTGTGCTCATAGTGAAAATTCCTGCCTCTCGCATCTTCCATGTCATTTTCCCTCTCGCGTTGGGGTAAGGGTTTGGTACTAAAACGATGGTCCTTTCTTCGGGTAGCAGCTTGTTCATTCAAGCATCTTCTTGCTCACTTACTGCGCAACTGCTTCATGGTGGAGATTGTGGTGAAATTTTTCAAGAACAAGGAAGATGCTGCGGTAGGATGCTTTACCTTGCGTGATGCTGAGCTGATTCTTCTTGCCAAGATACTTTCATGTTACTCCTCATCCTTGTCTATCGCTTTTCCCGGTTCAGCCCTTGTTTGATTTTAGACAAATATGTGAAGAAATACATTGTACATTAAATAATAATTGTAGTATAGTGCGGGTTTCGCAATCGACGAGCCTTTACACCTAGCAGTGACCTCGTGAGCCCTTCATAAGAGCAGTCCTTCGCACCCTCTCAGGTAGGCATGATAAATACTTGATTTAAGAAGGACTAGTACAATGTGTACTCAAACAGGAATAATCAGACATTCTTCAGTAATATGCAAATCTTTTAACTGCGTCGATTCATCTCTATCGGGAATTTGCAACACCGACACTTTCTCAAATCTTTGCCCTGGAAGTCTCCGCCCTACAACCCAATTTCGGAAGTCCGATTCATCCACGCAAATCAGTGTGTACGTTTCTGCAGGTATCGGATACGTGTGGGTGGCCATGATCTTGAATCGATGTTTCATCCCATCCTTGCCTTTAACAATCAACTGTCCATGTCGATTATCCCCTTCCACAACAGCCAACCCCCGCACCAACCCCTTAATACATTCCATCTCACACCAGTCTGCACCCGTCTCCTCATCCCGATCAAAGAAGATACCGGCGAAAGCATCGGTGGGCAGGGGCTTCGTCATAAGCTGGTGCCACGATGGTCTCCATTTTGTGCCTGCATTGCCCGGTTCAGGACAGAAGGAGAACAAATCTGCCCGACATTGTACATCCATCGAATTCACGAGCGCTGTCCATGCCTCCTCGAGAGACTGGCTCTCATAGTATGCTGGCATCACATTGGAGAGCAGACGAAAGGCCAGTCCCGCGACTTTGTCCACTGGGTTGGTCGACACCCGCTTCCGCATGTTCTCCAACACCGCAAACACACCATTTGAAATGTCGTGAGAGTTAGACTCAGACTGCAGTTGCTCGTGAAACCTGGTCAGTAACGGAGTCTCATACTTCCCGTCCTGTTCCTTGGCATGCAGTGGTCCATCCCAAGTGTCCCCAGCAATCACCATCTTTCCGCTAACCTCCTGCAGTGTCCATGCACGTCTGAACCAAGACCGATCACTGTCCAAATCGCCGTGCTTCAAACTCAAAGGCCGACCCAGCCCACTCAAGTACCACACGACATCGGCCAATAGATACACTGCTCCGATGGTAGGCACATCCAACATCCATTCTTCCGTACGCATATTCTCCCCTGGTCCACCCACCTGTCTCAAACAAAGAACGTCCAACCACACATACTCCAGTCCAAGATTGAGCATCTCAATGCGGACAAGGTTGAGGCTGGTGTCTTTCGGGATGGGAACGGGCCATTCGTATCCGTTGATAGGTGTCGACACATTGACACGATCCTTCTCATCCATCCAAGCATGCGATATTGGCCGAGGCTGGTGCTTCGACTCAATGTCAGATCTAGAATGATCAAAGGAGATGCCCGTGCTCCACCATGGCACCACCCGATTACTGTACAGATCCCAGATACGTCGAGGTTCCAACAGCGGTTCGACGACCTGGTTACCAACAAGTGCTTTTCGTCGCTTCTCTCGGTCCCCCTCTTCCCATTTGCGTAATGTGTTTCGTATGGTGCTCCAGTTACGAGTGTACCATACCCGGCGGAGGCGGCCATATGCCATGCCAAAGTCATAGTTGTTTGCAATGCAGTCTTCAAGAAGGGAGGAGAGGGATGTTGTATCCACGGTGTGTGACGTTCTGAGTGTCGTGTTGAGTTGATCCAAGAGGGCCTGAACACCGAGGGTAGCGCAGGGAGTGTCAGCAAGGCAGGATGATATCACAGGCTCTGTACCGGTGTACGCCCGCTGCAACGGAACGATGACCGACGATTCCTCTTGGCCAGTCTCAGTGAAAGCGGAGATGGTGACCTCAGGAAGGGAGATGTTCTGGGAATGGTATCAATTTCCCCTCTGTTTGTTTGCCCACTGACCAACCTCTGGTTGAAGCCAAGGTTCCTCAGGTGATGCGCCAGGAGATGGATCTTTAATTGCCTGAGCAGTCGCAAAGACGGAGTATATGTGGTTCCAAATCAACATCACGTTGCTGTGAAGCCATTGGTATACGACCTTGGATGGCGCTAATGTCGTCGTATGAGCATTTGAAACGAGAGGGAATAATGCTACGTACTATTTGACATTTTCTAGCCTCAGAAGGGCACGCAGGTTGAGGGAGTTCCAAATGAAAAAGTTTTTGCGTGTTGAGGTATCGCCACTTGCAAGTGACAGCTTGAATCCTCCCAGGCTGCTGCGTGTGAATAACGTGATAGAAATCTGCATTCTCTCCAGCTCATAAATGCTTTTCCACATGGATTAACTCAGTTCGCTGGAATCGAGGGTGCTACCTTGGAGACTAGGAGCAACTTCATTTTGCAAGGCCAGGATCCCAGTAGATACGTCGGGAGAGTAGCGTCTAAGGGAAATCGAGATTAGCAGTCACGGCGCTTGTCATTTTTGGTCCTAGTTGTCAGGTGCTTTGGGCGCTTCCCTGTTCCTCGCAGACGCCATCCTCAGCATTCGTCATGAACATAGCGAAAGTCTCTTCAGAACTTCCAGCCATATCCAACGGAAAATGAACCTTATTTGAAGTAGGTATTTCAGAGTCTTCTCTAGAACCGCCCTAATGGACTGGTAAAGATACAACGTCCTACGACCGTCCCGCATGAATCCCTTTACCGATGGGAACGAGTTGCGTCGCACGGCATGCAGAGTGATGAGATGCTACCGTGGTCAAAATCAGATGAAGAGAGCGGTGGATCTGATAAGACTCACCTGATATCCAACAGCTTGGTACCTCCAAAAGATGGACTCGGCAGACGTCGTAGTGGAATCTACGGCAGAATCGTCCCATGTGATCACCCCCTTCCTGTGGATGGCTTTGCCTAAGAGTAATGATTAGTAGGTCGAACATACTGTCTGAAAGAAAAACTCACGTTTGCTGATATCGTATCCCCTAGTACGGATACCAGTACTTTATCTGCTTGCAAGGTGAACGAGTCTTGCAAATCAAGGTATGTCGTGTTTCGCGAAATGGTCTGTACAGCTGGTGTGTATGATACCGTCTCATCGAACCCTCGAACCTTGCCAGCATTTATTCCTTCCTGCCTCTTTGATATGTTAACGATGGAAACCCCAGTCTCCGATTCTTCATTCAGATTCACTAGTTGTATTGCCGGCTGGCGGTATCTCGGAAGAAGGGACGGGCGGACATTCGGTCTTCTCATCGGAGCACATAGATCCAGAAAATGAGAAGAGAGAATACGTCCGAAAGAAGCCATATCTCAATGTTCAGAGGCTAGGAACATCCAAATCTCGGACCATCGACGAAGTTGCCACAAATCAATAGTAGGTTCGCCAACGACGGCAATCTTGATATAGCCATCGGAAGCTCTCGTATTCTATGGGACATTTTTGGAAACGCTCTAGATGCAGCGTGGTGATGGCCTGTGGCGATGGTAGGAGATGAAGGACGGACGAATGGTGCAAAATATGCTCGAGAGCTTCGATGATCCTTCTGTGAGGATGCTCCTCCGCAAAGCTCGTTGCACGATGAAACATCGGAGTAACGGATGATAAAGACGTGTTCAAAGTTGGGGGAAAAGGAAATATCGAAGGAGAGTGTGCTGCCGCCAGTCAGAATAACTGTCGACGTGGACGGAGAGTACCCGTCAGTGGGAGAAAGAGTACATCGTGAGTTCGAGGAGCAGAGTTGAGTCAGATTCAACGTTGGGAAGGGCCAACTGTGAGTCGAGCATGAGTGGTACGTTGACCAATGCAGGGTGGCTGTACAACATTTGGAATTATAGCCTTGATGTGCAGCCATAATTTTGGAAACGTCACGAGCACTACCTGTCCTGTTATATTGGCGGTATGCGTCGAGCATCGATAACAGTTTTAAGGCGACGGGATGCCAGAGCGATGTCATAACAAGCGACGTTGGGTTGTCTTGCTTTGACCACCACTATGCAAGCTGGAATTTCCGTCTTTCTTCCACCTTTTCCAGTTGTTTGGATGCCCTTCCTGGTCGAGACGGTCCCGTTGCAAGAGTAGGTTCCCGGCGATCCCAGAAAATAGACCGACTTTTATCCCCGTCTTTCCACAGCTTTTCGACACGCAAATGCACCGTTCCTCTCTCCGAGCAAACATTTTGTGACGCCAGGTCGGTTCGGTGCCAAGTCATAACAGGACTTTTCTCCAAAATGCCACCATTGTTTAAGGGAAGGAAACGGGCATTAAATCTCATTGGCTGAGGAGGTGTCGTAGTCCTTGTCGAGGAACACATGGTGGCGGAGAGGATCCGTAGATAACGGCGATGCAACTTCTTGGAAAACGTCTAACGTTAGATATTTTAAACGCCTTCATTGACAGCCTGATCCACCCACCAAAAATCGCTTGACAGCGTTGAGGTTAACGTTGGCCTGGTAAAACACCGACATCGAGCGCCTCAAGCCTCGCCTTGAACAGTGACACGTAGGGCGAATCTGGTTCTTTGGGAGCGGAGAGTGAAGGTTGGATAGTATGATGGCTGCACGGTGGAGGAAGACGTAGATGTGATGGACTGGGTGCCGACGAAGTCTTGTAGTGCGGTGATGCTGCACGCGCTGAAGATGACATCTATGTGCCGTGCTATTGTGACTGAGGTTGCATCTGCAACCTTATCAATCTCAGCGAGCTGGTGTGGCCGGTATAGATGGTCTACTGTCGATTACCGAGCTCGCACGTCAAGCTTCAAGGTTGTAGACTCGTATCCCTGCAGCTCTGCTAGAAATTAGCTCCGCAGCACACCGCCTGCTATGCTTGATAGCATACAGTGCTTTGGATTTACCGGACGTCGATACGCGGATGGGACGCTACCGGGGTGAAAATTCGATGAAGGTAGCGGTAGGTTCAACAATAATCATACCTGATATCCAATATATTAACAGACGTCGGTCGAGCGCACTGTTCCTCTCATACCTCCTCAAGTCCCGCATTACTTCACTCAGGCTAATCTCTGCCTTCACCGCACACTCCCGAAACCCACGCCATATCCATGACCACTAAGGAGTAGGTCTCCAAGAGGCCAGTTCTTAAAACTTCTTGTCAAAGGGCATTCTCTCTGTGTTTGTTGCTTTTGTAGCGTCAATAGATACGTAGAGATAATAAAAAGAATCAGGGGTGAGAAGACAGCATGGAACGTGGTGGGGAGGAAACGATCAAGCCCGGCGTGTCTATTTGGCTGGGCCGGGCCAAGACGTTTGATTTTGGTGACGTCACACTTCTTGGGTTCATTCCCGACAATTACACGGAATTTACGACTCACGGCGAGCGATTTTTCTTCTCATCTAATAAAATTCTGACCTTTCCCTAGCTTAATGCCACACGCTCGAGACCAAGGCCAATTTCCCCCGATGGATGCATACTGAAACAAAGTAGACGTCGACTTTGTATGCAGAAGATTGGACTCTGGAGACGAAGATGAGAACTGTGCTCATAGTGCGAGTTCCTTCAGTTCGTGTCTTCTACATCATTCTCCCTCTCACGCTGAGGTACGTGTTTGGTACTAAAACGGTGGATGTTTATTCATGTAACGAGAACTCTTTCAAGGAAGCTGCTACGGATCTTGACGACTGGCACGAAAGGAAGGAATATGTCAAAAATATGACAAGAGTGCACTCGGAAAAGTAAGTCTACCTTCTCTCACCCACGTTCAGCTGTACACTCTTGCTGTAGCCGGATCTTATTCGCCCACGACTGTCACTTCCACTGAAGGGTACGCACCGCGCTCTGACACACGTATGAAACACCCTTCGACCGCTGTGGGACGATTTTGAATACAGGCAGGATATCAATGTTTGCCGAGACACGTTTTGAGTGACGGGGCATCTGTTTGTTTGAACTCAGAGAGTTGGACGACGAAGAGGACAGGGACAGCGGCAGATTTGGCAAAGAGCGCTAGTTTTTGGTGACGAATTTTCACAATCCAAGGTCGACCCAGGCATCATCTACCCACAACAGATTGTTGAGTTGAATGTACAGAAGACGCGGCCGTCGAGGCTGACACAACAGACAACATCGATGAAAAGAATCCAGCAGAGCTGGCCGAATCATGGATGTCCTGCAAACAATGGGTCGAGAGATGACGAAACGCGTCCTCACATGTCACATTGTAGTATAGCGCGGGTTTTAGCAATCGACGAACCTTTATATCTACCAGTGACTACGTGAGCCTGTGCACCCTCTCAGGTAGGTATATAACCACTTGATTCAAGAAGAGCTAGTACAATGTGTATCACTCAAACTAGAATATTCCGACACTCTTTAGTAATATGCAGACCTTCTAAACTCCTCCACTCTTCAATTGTCATTTCAAACACTGACACTTTCTCAAATCTCTCTCCGGACAGTCTTCGCCCGACAACCCAATATTTAATTTGGGGGACCTGCCCAAACTTACCTCCATCAGCGCAAATCAGTGTGTATGTGTCTTCAGGTATTGGGTACGTGTGGGTGGCCATGACGTTGAATCGATGTTCCATCCCATTGTTGCCTTTAACAATCAACTCTCCCCATCGATGTCCCCCTTCCACAACAGCCAACCCCCGCACCAGCCCCTTTTCAATGCAGTGCGTGTTACATGAGTCTTCATCTACCTCCTCATCCTGATCAATGCCGATATCGGGGTTGTAAGGATGTGCGGGCACATGCTTCGTCATAACCTGGTCCCACGATGGTCTCCATTTTCTGCTTGCATTGCCCGGTTCAGGGTACAAGACGAACATCCTTCCCCGACGTTTCGCATTCATTGAAGTCACGAGTGCTGTCCATGCTTCCTCGAGAGACGCACTCTCATAGTATGCCGGTATCCTCTTGCACAGCAGACGAAATGCCAGTCCCGCAACTTTGTCCACGGGGTTGGTCGACACCCGATTCTGCATGTCCCCCAGTGCATCAAACTCATATTTCATCAAAGTGCGATCCATAGACTGCAGCTGCTTGTGAAACCTGGTCAGTAGCTCAGTCTCATACTTCCCGTCCTTATCTTCAGCATACATTGGTCCATCTGGCGTGTCCCCAGCAAACACCCTGCTCTCGCCAACCTCCTGTAGTGTCCAAGCACGTCTAAACCAAGACCGATCACTAGTCTGGCCGGGGTCCGGTTCAGGACCTCGTGGACCGGGTCCGAACCTGAACCGGACCTGCAGGTTCAGGTTCGGTCCAGGTCCAGGTCCGGCATAGCCACCTACACAGGTGGTGCATTTGTCGAACCCCGGGCTAGCCAGGGCGTGGATAGAACGAAGTGACCCGCCGGTCGTCCGCCGGGTGGAAATCAGCCTAACACCCGCAGTCTATATAGGAGGCGACTGGCCAGCGGGTTAACAGATATGGCCCTGGACTGAACGGGCTGGGATAATCTGTGTTCAATTATGGCCAATCTGAGATTTCTTTTCCGGTACCATCCGGTATTCCGCCTTCTTCCGTTCCTCTGCATATCACGCTGTATCATTGCAAAAACAGGCTTTTCATTGTATACTACACACAATACATGTATCAGCACAGAAAGACACCTCCGTACCTGCGCCACGCTCCATCTTTGCCTTTCACCATTTTGACATGTACGAAACATTCTATAGAACAAAACTGGAAAAATAAAGTTAGATATGGAATTTGCGACTCAGCGAACATACCTTGCGGGTGAATGTGAGACTCCATGAAAACGGCATGGATTTGATGCACCTATAACATTGTCGGGTTCATGATCAATGCAGTCAGATGATAACATACCAGGAGTACATAAAGAGAGCGTCACAATGATTAATCACACCAAGGAACCAAGCACAGACACAGAGACCAAAGCTAAGAGAGATTTCCCCACAGATAGAACAGATACCAGTCACAGCAACAGTACAAGCGAAGAACCAAAGGAGGAGAATACATGGCGAGGCATACAAGCACATACAAGCTCGGCGCTCCCTTCCAAGGACAGGTGACAAACCCATCTCAATGATGTCCCGGAGAATTTGCTTCTTTCCCCAATGGAACCATAGGACATCACATAAAACAAATAAGACATACGTCTAACACCAATACTGGTGAGACGGCATGGTGGGGAGAGCAGAAGTTCAACATTGGCTAAACAAGTACAAACATAGCTTGCTAATCTAAGTTAGGGGTCTGACGTGTGGGCTCGATGCACAGACACCATACCACAAAATAAATGGAGGTATCAATTAAGAAGATCCATAAGTCTTGTGCCAGTAGACGAAGTTGGATGAGGATGACTATCACCGTCCTTTTCACTGGTTACCTGAGGGATAGGCAGAAACTGGAACCGAGACTCGTCATATGCCAGTGTCTGGTCTATGTATCTAAAAAGGCTGTAAATACCAGGATGGTTTTCAAGGTAGGTGAGCTTACGGTTTCCAGTTCTCTGAGAGCAAGCTGCTGGACTTGTACAACTCAATTTTCTCTCGCAAAAACTCATCAATCTTGCTCCAGAAATCACTGCCTTTGGGGCTGTGACCAGTGGTTAACTTGCGTTTCTTGCTGAGTGGTTGGATGGGATTCGGCTGGCTATTCTCTGCATCTACGCTCGCTTTGTCTGTCACCCAAACAAGGTGCGGATTCTCTGCAACAAATCGGCACTGGAAATACTTACTGAGTGAGAGTTATAACAGATGCAAATTCCACATACAAATACACTGTTTCGTGCTGTTGTCAGGTGGTGGTTCATACCAGACCCAGACTGTCGGTATTTCTTGTTCATATCATGAGTGAAATCAGCCAGATTTTTTGTGAGGCTGTCACGGAACTGAAGTGCAATTAGTACAGACCAAAGGCATAGGGTGAGTAGACATACATCTTCTCGCATCCTGTTTCTTACACTTGATGATATGACATGGATCTCACTATGGAGAAGATGCTCTCAGGATGGGATCGCAAAGACATTCTTGAAACCCAAGGTGTCTTTCTCCTTTTGTAAATGTCTCTAAGACATATATTAAGCACGAATAATGATAGCCGATTACAACTTACAAAGACTTCATCCTCTATATCATGATAGGCCATTCGTTGGGGGTCATAAATGATGTCATGGACCATGAAGCAAATGTTGTCCTACAAGATAATGAGATGCGAAGAGAAGCACAACATGATCACATACCTTCTGAGCCTTTGTGAAGTCAAAGCCTTTCACCAGTTGACTCTTAAGGTCTTCAAGCAGGCTACTCATTGTTTCGGCATTTTGATCACCCACAAAACGTGTATTATGGAGGTTGAACTGGACAGCAAGAGAAAATAAGCGTGTCAGGGTGTCAGGCATGGAGAGGCCGCCCTGCAGAGATGCGAGCTGTGAATGATGACAGCCTTTAGTGACTGTCTCCAATACAAACAGAGAACAAACTGTACCTCTGTAAATAGATACAGGTGCCGCCGCTGTGGCTCAGATAGCTCAAAGTCCTTGGTGAGGCGGTCTATGACTAGAGGCTTGACCTTCACTGGAAAAGGATGATCAGTGATGGTGGGATTGTTGTTCAAAGGCACAGTGGCTGAGTCCATGAGAATGGGCTGACTGGACGGAAAGGCTGGTACTGATTGAGACAGCAGTGATGGCGACCGGTCTGAAAAGAAAGGAGTTGCTGGATGAGATGGCCGGTGAGGTGTTTGGTAGTCGGAGACCCGGCTTGGAATGTATGGTGAGGAGTCCAACGATGCATTCCATTCCGGAAAGTCATTCACAGAAGAGTACGAGGGAGTGTGTGGGACATGGGAGTGCAGGTCACTGTTGGCCATTAGTGCTGCAAACCCCTGTGGGGGTCTTTATATACTCTCCCAGATGCGTTCCATCACGTGTGGGACCAAACGCGTTGACCATGAATCAACAGAAAGGAAAAAGATTCAACAAAAGCGCCCTATAAATTGAGCCCTTCAACCGCTGTGACAGTGACAGACCCCCATGTCCTCTAGCTCCTATATGCCGTCGTCTGATGCTTCTCATGAGTCTCACACTCCAGCTTCACAATGGTGGGTCACAACTCATGAAATATTGAGTCCAAGGCTGATGGATAGCTATCTTGATCTAGTTTTGGACATAGTACACCATCTCGCTTTCACAAGAGGGCTGAGCATCGGCAAGCCTATCTGAACTCTATTTCAAGCAGAACAATTCAACAGTGAGTTCTCAGCTGCACCTCAGAGATATAGACATTGATGTATCCAAGGTTTTATGAACACAGTGGAGCATTAGACTCACAAACTACCGAGTCACAATGGGAAAATAAAGTCTATGATACGCATCGCAGTAAGCTTGTGTAATCCTGCTGGTTCTATTCTCACCAGCTTACTGTGATGATGTAGCACCACCCAGGACTGCGACAGGTATGTTACTTCGACAGGTGCAGAATATCGAACTGCCGTCTCTCTGCGAGAGCGAGAGTGAGAAGGCATCATGCAAAACAGGAAAGACGGTTAGACATGAGGACGTGTTTCAGGTTCTCCATGAAGGCGATATAACTTTGGTTGAGCCTACCGATGGTGGAGGAGGTGAGCTAGTCTTCCAATGGTTTGCGTATTGGCTGGTGACTTACGTTGTGACATAGAATTGGGGAAAGTTACCTCTTGGTTGAAAGCAACAGCAGCCGATGATGACGAACATGACATTCCTATTGCTTCCAGTCCTCTGCAAATGCCCATGCTGAGCATGATGTCCAATTTAGAAGATTACAATGGTACGCACTTGCACCTCTCAATTCTGCACTCGTCTGATTGATGATATGTCTTGATCAATTACAGCGGCCATAGGCTACACTGGAGGTGCACAGCTGCCATTGGGTGCATCCGATGGACCTGATATTCCAGCATCAGTACATGACACCAATGGACCTGATATTCTGGCATCAGTATGCAATGCCAGTCCCGCACACCCGGATGAATGGACACGGGCTCTGCAGCCAGGAGAGATCCAGATCCTTTTGGCCGTGCACTCACTTGTAGAGGAAGAGACAGAGGCCATATGAGAACGGGCCAATAACGCGCTGGAAGGACACTGGGGAGAACTGACTGGTCTCTTTGATACAGTTCACCACCAGGATGAGTACATTAAAGTCCTCATTGATCTGCTTCAAAAATATAAGATAAATGTACCAGACATGTAATTGAACAGGTGTACTTCACATGTCTTAGATGCTCGACTACCACTTTGATGCCAATGTGAACGAGGTGCAGCGTTTTATTGGCGTTTTTGATTCCGCGGGTTCAAAATGGTAAGAGGCATTTGCCAAACATGTACAAGCTCTCTTCCCAAACCTTTTCAGGTCAGTGAGAATCAAGTATATTGAATGTAATAACAATGTACACCACTGAAGAGGCTGGCTGTGGGCACCTGTGGAATAGTGAGCGGGCTAAAAGGCGAACCTCAAAAACCCACACACACACTCACACAACTACACAAACTACAATCACCCTCGTAAGTTCTAGGGGGAGTGATTATTTCTAATGCGATCCAACTATACTTCAATATCTTGAAGAGTTTCTCTTATTCTCAGCGCTCTTAGTGAAGCTAAGCTTTCTCTAATGAATTCCTAAGTCTAGGAACTTTTTACAGGAAGGTTGTTCACTGGCGCGACGCAACCTTCAAGGCAGATTTGAGTTATAATACACAAGGGACACTGATCCCGACAGAAACAGAGGCAATACATGCCGAAACTTTAGTGAGCTCGCTAAAAGAACACCACAGGCAAGCACTGACTTAGCCTGCTCGCTACACAACTGTATGTAGGGGTTCTCCAACTAACTCCAGCAGGTTATCTCGACTCAAGAACACTTCAGAAGTGCTCGGAAAACAGATTCAGAAACGGAACTTCGAACAGAACTGACACGGAACAGACTGAAACAGAACAGAACAGAACAGAACAGAACAGGACAGATCTCAGATTTCCACTTCAACACATTCTCTGAACAGACTTATCACACTTAACAGAACAGAAACAGCGTCACTGATTCGTATTCACTCTGACTAAGTTCTCAAAAGTCTTATCAAAAGGGTATCTCGTATTTCTCTGAGTGAGCTCGCTAATTCTATGCACAGCTCAAAGTCACAAACTGATCCTTTGTTACAGTACTGCCTTCAACGCGTGCACGGGAACTCGGGGGCTCGAAACTTGGCCTCTACCTACTGTAACCAGTCTACTTATACTACAGGGGAATTAGAATTACAAACGTCGCGCAGTACCCAGACTCCTACATGCGTAGCATGTTGCCACCGCCACCTTACTGAGCATCCGAGTCAGACTTCCCAGTTTTAGTCTCATTTCTATAGTGAGCTTGCTAAACGTGTGCCAAGAGGTGCTCTCCCGACACCCGCGGGCTCGTTCTCTAGCGACCGACAGGTCTAGGCACACGGAACTATCAGTTCTGGCGTATGTCGTTCAGGACTTCTTTCTTGGATTCACAGAGGCTTCTCGTAGACACGGCAACAAGTGAGTCTTCGAACAATGGGACTCAGAACAATGGAACGTGGGCTCGCAGACTTCGGCCGAAGCCCATTGCCCAAGCTTGTGCCGGTGATATCTGTCAGCTCGCTTAAGGATTTCCCCGGATTTTCAGGTACGGCGCGTCACAGTTAGCGAGCGCGCTAAGTGTTCTCAGTGCCAGTGCAATCTTCAAGGTTTTATCTAGCTCCCGCGAGTGTGCTTGTAAGTTAGAGCCTAAGGCATTGGGTATAGGGTTTGGCCTTCTCATCATGCATGCCCGTCAGGTACAGTGCTGTGACTAAGTCCTGTTTAGAATCCCGTTGCTTCTTATGCCATAAGTTATATTCCATATCATTGCACTGCGTAGCATTAGTGTCGACGCGTAGTTTTAGTCCGCTCGCTCACTATTTCTCAGTATGCGTGTAAAACACTCTAGATTGCAAAATTACACGCGTAAATAGGCTGCAGTCGCAACACTGCTGCTAACTGCAAATAATTCTAGTTAAGATTAGTCTTCCCAGGTTGGTGGATTGTGAGGATCCCAATTGGGGAGAGACTCGTATGGGTTTTCAGCCAATGGCCCGCTTGGATGCACCGGGTGAGATAAAGTAACTGGAGAATGTACAGAATGCTGCCAATACATATGACGGGGATCACCGGGGTAGTACTCTGATGTTTGCTGTTGCTGCGACTCCAATGACCGGTATCCAGCAGGCGCATGTTGACCTACGAAGAGAGAAGAAGGCAAGGGATGGACAGGTGAGAGCGGAGAGCGCACTGAGAATGCACTGGACTGAATCTGAGTATGACTACCAACGTTTCCATGGCTGTCATGAGATCTAAAGGTAGATGTCCAGGGTATGCGACTCATATGGCTGGTATTCGGGGTGGAAAATGACTGTCTCGGTTGATCGGCACTAAAGAGCACTTGATGTCGAGATTCGGGAACACCAGGAACACTGGGATGAGATATAGATATTACTGGATGTGTGTATGTCCTAGTGGGAGGCAGAACTAAAACACCAAGCTGAGGTTGAGTCGATGAAGTGGCCCGCATTAACGGAGTTGTGCTCGAGGGCGTGGAGATGTGTGTGGTGACTGACAGACAGCTGGCCGGCCTCCCAGTTGGTCGTGGCAGTGGAACTGTAGTGGAACAGGGTGATGTTGACAGTGACGGAGCTCGGGAGGCCCGTTGGTTGTGATTCTGCAAGGCGATCTCTTTTTGTACGCTTGCCAGAATGACCTCTGTTGCATCCATCAGGTAGAAGGGACTTGAAAAGGTTGAATGTGTTTAGCGCTACGCATCTGTGCTGTATTCAGGACCATCTGATCTGGGTTTCGTTGGTGAACAATCCTTTCACGTAGTTCCGAAGTCATCTCCCCTTCTTGTAGAAGCGGGACCACCTTCTCCGCCTCACAATGATTCTGGATGCAGTCATGCTGTACATTGACTGTACACAGTATGTCCTGCGATAATAAATTTAGTCCATGATGCTGCATAGAAATATAACAATGCTACTGACCGCAAGTCAAACCACTGAATAAGTGTTGGTTCTTGAAATCCGAGGCATGCTGTATGCACTTGCTGGGCCCAACGACACTGCCTTCACGAGTATGTAATCTACATGATCACCAAAAAGAACACACCGCTGTAAGATCTCTTCGACAGTCGCAATATAGTTACCCGCAGCCCCTCAAACCACAACATGACCACCCAGTCTGCAATGGTCATGACTCAGCAAATAGACATCCTTCCCTGTTTTACAGAACGGGTTGAGTGCAGTTCTGTTTGCACTGCCGAACAGGGAAGGTGCATGCGAGCCAGTCTTGGTCTCAGCAAACGGACGTGCAGGTTGGCCATCACTTGTGTACGTTCCTAAATGTTATAGTATCAGTTTCACAATGTCATCTATATAAAGGAATGGCCCTCATACCCCATTTGTTGCCATCTTTCTTCTTATCCATGAGCCCGAGATAGTCTGTCGCTGCACTCAGGGTTGCAACGATTGCCAGTGCAGACTTACCCAATGTTACCCACATGTGTTTGTCTTTGGAAAACTGCGCTCGAAATGTAGCACTCGCTGTGGCTCTGGCAACATCCTTCTTGTGAGGTGTCAATGCATGTGTCACATCAACATGATCTCGCAGGAGAAAAAGACCACGACTGAACAGATGTCGAACACGATTGCACTGTGCAAAGGCGCGTGCAATATCACGTGAAGGGGCGTGTCGATTGGAGTGAACACTTTTGGATCAAATGACTGCATTGAAAGACTCGAATGCCTCAGTAGCAAAAAGCATGGCTGGCCCAAAGCGGCGTATATGTGCAGGCAGATGAACTAGAATATGGAATTTTGGTTTGTTGAACCAGTGGCAAGTCCATCGAGCCACACAAAGAAGAAAATAGTCGATTTCTTTTTGTAATAAGTCCTGGCCGTTAAGATAACTTATAAGTAGCGAACAAGGCGAGCGACCCTTCACTCACAATATATGCTTCGAGATTCTCAATTTCTGGTTGCCAGATCAAGGGTACAAGCTTTGAAAGAGCAAGCCATGTCTGGTAACAGTCATCCTCAACAAAGTCATTCAATATGAATGGTGCAATCTGGGCGATCGCACGAAAGTCGCGACCCGTGAGAGAGCCACAATAAGTCACCAGAGTGTGACCAGCTAGAGGCGGCAAACCCATTCCTTCCACATTGACGGAGGCCAAGCGAACCATGAGCTGATGCTTTTTTTCCTCATTTTTGTGGAGTTGGTTATGAACCACATCCCGCCACATATACTTGACGAAACCAAGCAGAACCACATGAAGGATTTCAACTGGAGTATCAGAATGTGGATCCAAGCCTGGTAAGAACACCATCAACAGCCTGCCAAATACATCTGCAAGACAGAACTTACCCTTGATCCGCCAGACAGGACTCAACATCTCCTCACGCATCTCCTCGATAGCCTTGTCAAGGGCCTCTTGCCTCTGGTTGCCTCGTTTTCGTTTGTAAGAATTAATGAGTTTGTCCATGAAGAAGGAGGCAAACGTATCCTTCAGGCCGGAGTCGGTTCGCATTGTTTTGATCTTGTTGCCATTCCCAAGGATTTTGGCCTCCGCAAACTGTGTTTTGAGCTTCTCCATGCTTTCGGCCTTGGTTCGCAGGGTGTTGACCTGCAGTGGGCCATCAGTTGGAGGGTGTTTACAGCCACGGAATGAGAACCGCACAAACCTTTATGAAGTCCATGACATGGCATTTCATTGCATCAAACGTCTCGAAAATTTTCCTTCATCCTTTGCTATTCGTTCCCAGGGCAGCATTGCCATCATCAGACCCATTGTTGTCAGCTACGTGCTCATCATCCGAGCCACTGTCCACATCCCCATCATGCAATACATCATCCGGGATATTCGCAGTGTACCCAGATGGCCGACTCTCATTTGCATCTTTGCCCTTAACGCCGCAAATACGACAGAAAAACTTTCCCCGAAGACCAATATGACAGGCGAACTCGCTTTGCATTGGGTTGTCTCCTAGCATGGCGAGGACCATTGGTATAATGAGGACAGGCTCATTGAGGTGACAGTCCCATGCCCATATGCCATGCTCCTGTCCGTCTCTAAAAGTTTTCATGAGAATTGAGTATCCAGGTGGCAATAAGAAAAAGGACTGACTCGAGTTGTTCGACAATGCCATCCAGCATCTCCAGAGGCAGTGCAATGTTGGATGTACACAGAAAATGCACGTTGTAGTCCTTCTGAGATTCCGACCGAGGCAGGCCCGCTGGCGTAAAAAGGAAACTATTATGCTTGTTCCATTTCTTTGATACATTGCCCGACGTATCATCGCAGTACAGCCAAATGGGAAAGGTCAGTACCCGACAACCCTCCGCTCGTTCATGCCATCTGTTCCCTTTGACCGGGTCAGTGAGAGTCCAAACAGTTAAAATTTCGGGCCTCTGCACATCTTCACAAACGCCTGACAGTGACTCCATCAGTAAAAGTACCCTTGGGAGACATCTATACTTACCCACAATAGCTGACAGACAAGGTAAATCGTAGACTCTCTCAGCATCAATGCAAAGCTCAGGGAAATTTTTGAGAAGGTCGTCTTCGCAAACTTCATATCCAGTAACCTTGACCACATGCCAAGCACTGTGGTGCTCGCCAATGCAGGTTTGCATGTGCCAGCAGCATGCATAGTGCTTGCGCCCACGCCTGAACCAGCGGTATGGCATACAAACAGTTCCATCATGAAGCATGGCTGGTTCATGGATATAATAATTGTCACCCTTCCGAGTGCAGAACATGGGCGTGAGCTGATCATCGGGTGCCTCGTTCAGCCAGCGTGAAGCCTGGCGAGCCTCTGAGAGATGCTCACCAGCATCCTCGGGATAGAACTCAAGAAGCCGTCGCACCTCGGGATTGGCCATTTCCTGGATAGATCGATGAATACTTGTCTAGGTCTAAATAGGAGAATAATGAAAAGCTCACCTGCGCGATCATTTGCGAGAGACTGTTAAGATAATATTTGTGTCCAAGTGCACCCTCATACTGTAGGCTCTCTATTCCACATAACTTTTGAAGGGCCTCGTTCAACTTTTTCATGGACGCGACGGACAGCAGATCATCGACTTTGTTTGCTTCTAGGAGCCACAGAAAGAGATCGAGTTGATGCTGAGAGAATGCCGATTGGGGTAGATGCATGAAGATGTCTAAAGTACATGACTATCAGAGGATTCCCGGTTCAGCACACTGTGATAACAAAAGAATGGAAGCTGGTATACGCACGATCCTATCTGGCCAGGGGAACCAATCATTATTGCTATCAAATATGTCTTGCGCTCTTGTATGGCGACGCTTGCACGTATGTTCAAGGACTTCTGTAAAGTCAAAGCGACTTGTAGTTGTACACCAGGGAGGCATATCGCCAGGGAAGCTTACCTTGATCCTCAAGCTCGACAGTACCATCTACGTCAGAATGCTCGTCAGCCTCATCATCTGAGGGTATGCTATCGGGTCCTTGTTCCATTAAATCCACGATAGCCTGCGCGATCAAACTGACACCGGTTCGTTGAGGCAATTCTATGGTAGCCTCTCCCGAGGCTTCAACACCTTGCCAGTATTTATTGAGATAGTCGGCAATTAGTTCTGGAGTTGTATCTGGGAGAGAGAGCATTTCAGGACAATCCTCAGGCGGCAGGAAGGAATAGAGAAGGTTGGTGCCAGCAACATCGAAAGGGGTACGTATGGGGACCGTGGGACCAGTCGGTTCTGATCCATGCTGCAGTGAATCGGTACTGTGGAAGGCAGCGGCAAGAAGTGAGGGTGTCGATGATGCAGAACTTTGGTGCTGCTAGGCTAGGAGTCTCTGGTGATGGTTAGACTGTTCATGTGGCCTCACATTTCTGATGTCTCTTCCTAGGGAATCATGGCAAACCTGGCAGAAAGCTTTTTCATTTCCAGCGGGATCTACGACAACATGCCAGACTATTGAGAGGAGACTGAGGAGGGCTACGTGGCAAGAAAAGGGAGTAAAAGTACCGTCAGTGTTCAACGCGGATGCAGCGCGGCTTAATGACATAATGATCAGCTTCTTTGAGGGACTGGATCCTGGACTGTAAGCGCCATTGTGAACTTAGTCTATGCTGAAAGGTGGACAGAGGATAAATTTTTGGATATTTAACCAGCGGTAATGCACATCTGCCAACCCCTGTATAACTACTCCTATGTGGCCGCGTTCCATAAAAAATTAGACTAGTTTTGATTTTCGGCGGAGCCCCGGCCGCAATTGCCAGAGCTACCCACAGTCTATCTGAGGCTCCAGCTGTGTAGGTCCAGGTTCGGGGTTCGACTGAGGTGAAAATTAGGGATGTGCACTGTACTGTTACGGATACGACCATAGCAATACGGCCGTAGACCGTATAAAAATTATTGGCCACGGTACGGTACGGTTGATGTCATATCCGTACCGTGTCCGTACCGTTGTCCGTATATGGACACTTTGACGACGACGATGGATATCTGGTGCCAAAGTGTGAGTACTACATGCTTCTTTTAGGTCATAGGTACTGGCCTTTATGGAATAAGATAGTTCTCTGTTCCTCCCTCAATGACCGTATTCAAACCGTATGAATACGGCCGTATTTTGGGTCGTTAAAGTCGTCCACGGTACGGACCCGTATCCGTATACACCGTACGTAACCACTGTACTACAGATACGGTGCACATCCTTAGTGAAAATTGCGGACCAGGTTCAGACCCAGTCTGAACCTGCTGGACCTCGAACTATTTTCACCGCTGAAAATGGTCCTATCTGCTATGACGTGTGACTATCTCGCTGTCCCAGGATCATCTACATCATCAGAGCATGCTTTCTCACATGCAGGTCACACTGATTCTGACCCTCGTCGATGAAACCTTGATGCAGAGAAGTTTGGTACCATGCAACACTTGAAGAAGGCTTATCACGATGGTCACATGACTCCCCAGAATGAAGCTTAGATGGATATTGGGCCTTGATTTGATGATGAGGACTTGGATATTTAGCTAGTTGACAAGTTCTACTTGTATCTACTATCATCCCTTCTATACTCATTGTATACAGCAAAAATTTTGCTGAACCCGGTCCGAACCCGAACCGGACCTGAACCGGACCTCTTGGACCTGAACCTCAGGTCCAGGTTCGAGGTTCGAGGGAGTGGAGAGTGAACCTCGAGGTTCGGGTTCGAGGTTCAGGCAAATGTGCCTGAACCCGGACCAAACCGGACCCCAGCCAGACTACCGATCACTCTCCAAGTCGCCTTCCTTCAAACTCAAAGGCCGACCCAACCCACTCAAGTAAATCACCACATGAGCCCAAGCATACACATTTCCGATGGTGGGCACATCCAGCTTCCATTCTTCCATCCGCATATCCTCCCTCTGCCCACCCTTCTGTCTCAAACAGAGAACGTCCAACCACGCATACTCCACTCCAGGACTGATATTGAGCATCTCAATGCGGACAAGGTTGAGACTGGTGTCTTTCGGGATGGGAACGGGCCATTCGTATCTGTTGATGGGTGTTCCCACATCGACATGATCCTTCTCATCCATCCAAGCATGTGACATTGGCAAAAGACTCCACCTCGAGCTCAGGATTCCTGTCCAGTACCATGGCACCACCCAATTGCTGTACAGATCCCACACACGTCGAGGTTGTGGCTGATATGGACGGACAATCTGATTACCAACGAGTGCTTTTTGGCACCTCTCCCGGTGCTCCTCTTCCCATTTGCGCAATCTGTCTCGTATAGTACTCCAGTTGCCGGTGTACCATATCCGGCGGAGGCGGCTATATGCTGTGCCAAAGTCCCAGTTCTCTGCGATGCATTCTTCAAGAAGAGAGGAGAGGGATGGCATGTCAAGGCTGTGTGATGTTCCGAGTGTTGTGTTAAGTTGATCCAAGAGGCCCCGAATGCCGAGGGTAGCACAGGGAGTGTCAGCAAGGCGGGATGATATCACAGGCTTCCTATTGGTGTATGCCTGTTGCTTTGGAATGATAATCGACGATTCGGGTTGGCCTGTCTCAGTGAAGGCAGAGATGGTTACTTCGGGAAGAGAGATTTCCTGGGAATGGTATCAATTTCCCCTCTGCTTGTTTGCCGATTAACTTACCTTCAGTCGACGGTAAGGTCTATGGTCATCAGGCTCAGCAAATCTATCCCAAGATTCTGGAGCATCACTAGATGGTTGTTCTTCCATGGGACTAGTCTGTGAACCCACATCGGAGGTTGATTCTGGATGTGCTGAGCACAGTGACAAGTGTGGTGTCACCTCCGAGACAGGACCAACATCTTCTGGAATAGAACTACTGTGCTTGTGTGGTATCATCTCAGGTGGTACGATTGTGTTGTAATTCTCGTCAAGTTCAGGTCTTTCGCCAGGAGACGAATCCTTACTTGTCTGGGAAGTCAAGGAGATCATGGTGGTGGTGGTGTTACCAGCGTCAAGTCCCAACTTGAACAAGGAACAGCTGGGTTCACAGCCCTGACATCGCGAACCATTCATATGGAACGTGTGTGTTCCCAAATCAACATCACACCGCCGAAAAGCCGTTAAACCTTGGACGGTCCTTGTACTGAGCGCTCAGAACAAGAGGATTAATGATACATATATCTCCCATTTTCCAGGCTCAGAAGGGCACACGGGTCGAAGGAGTGTTAAAAGAAAAGCGGTTTTGCCATTAAGCAATCAGGTGCCGCAAGTCACAGCTTGAATTCAGCTCTGGACTGATGCGAGATCTTTGTTTGAACAAGATAGTACACGTCCTCGTCCTCTCGAGCTCATAAAGGCTGCACCACAAGGCACGTCTTCTTTTGAGAACCTTGGCTTGGAGATTGAGAATAGGTTTTTCAGGGCAAGGACTGGTGGAACGGGACTCAGAGCGTGAGAACATCTGGGTATTAATATGACTATCTTACGTCCTTCAGTTTGATGATACTATTCTGTTAACCATACCATAGCTTTACTCTCCTTTCCTTGACGTTGACCGGATATCCGAGGGTCTCTATCTCAGAGTTGTGTTCCTACGCTTCATAACATCCAACATGTCCATCGATGTCTTTCCCATGACAGTCCATCCACTTTCGCAACCGTCAATCAATCCCGGCACTTCCCTCCCCTCCCATGACTAGACTGATATCACCCATCACTGAATAATACCGCGTCAAAAACGATTTCACCATTAGTGATCCTTGACCAGACTCGCTGTATCAATTGGGTAGCCGTGATCAAGGCGTTCGCAGGGAACATTTTAGAGAGGATTCGGAGCCCAGGCTCCAGTTGTAGCGCCCTCGAAAGAGACTTCCAAAGAGTTACACCCAGTCCTTTCTCAGTACAACTGCGGTGCCATTTTCCAGTTCTTACTGCAGACCAGTCTGCACTCCCTCCCAGGGACCAAGAACCATATGGTGCACCTACTTCATTGACTAGTCACATTAATACACAAGTTATGTCATCCGAGAAACCCCCAAGGATGAAAACGAAAGCAGAAAACCGTCAATGGGAGATAGAAGAGGTCATTGGACCTTTAACCGATGAGCAGTTCTCTCGGCTCGTTAGTCTATCAATGAAGAGTACCGACTATAGTGGCGGAGGACAAAGCAAGGCGATGTTCGATTCCAATATGGAACAGAAAGATGTGGAGATTGACGACAAGGTCGGTGTTGCTGTAATTTTCGATGAGGAGGAACGAGAGGATGAGGACGAAGATGAGTTCGAAATCAGAGGTGAATCAGACGATGACGGCGAAGAAGAGGGACGCCGAGGCTGCACCTGAGGACAGCAGCGAGGTTGGGGAAGAAACACTTGTCGTTGATGGCGATTCCTCAAAATCCGCACAAGTCAAGGCCGACGAAGATATCGTCTCCCCACATTCCATTGACGGTCTCTGGGTACAGAGCCAGATCGCTGAGGTATACCCTGACCCACGATAAACTCTCCTTGGTTCTTGCAATTCTCAGCTCCAAGTTCGACCGTTGTGGCTGGACTAGATTCTTCGCGAACTAGTGGGAGAGTGTTCAATGAAGGCACACCCATTCACCATTCCCAAGCTTCACGACACTCAGAGCAAGCTTTACCCCATTGCGTTTGGCAACGAACCCATCCTTCTTTGTGTAGCTACTGGCGCTGAAAAGGTGTGTTTGTTAAGTTGCCACAGCATCTTGGTTTCATCACTAACTATTCCTTGGTACTTAGACCCATGTGACACGTAAAATCACTGGCACCAATTATACGGATTTCATTTGCCTCAGCCTTTTTGATGAGATCCACTTGCTTCAAGATGAATGTGGCCCAATTCTGGAGGGAATCATTGCTTGGACAATCCGCCAAACTAATGAGTTTGTTCATTTTATGACATTCACCATCATCGTACCGAGAACTCCATTTTCTTCAGTCATTCGCAGCCTCTCTATGGTCTTCATCACATCAGAACTCGTGTCAAGAACAAGGGACGAGTTCTTGTACTCACTCGAGACAGGATGTGGTCGCAAGACCCTTGTATCTGCAACAGCATCTGTAGAGTCTGATACAAACTCCAGGTTTTGTCGCAACATTTGGGCCTGAACACTGGTGAAGAGGCGTTTTCGGTATAGGCGAGGATTCCGCCGGTGTCTTTGTTGGAGACGACTGTACAGGAGACATGGGAAACGAGGCCGAGGTAACGGATGATGTGGATGAGAAGGGTTTAGCAGAGCTGTCCGACGTTGACCAGGACGTTTGACGTGAGCGGAACAGCTCGCAAAGAGAGGGTTATGCTTCCAGAGCTCATAAACGAATCAGAAGGACATTTCTATTTCGACACATCGTACCGACCTTGCGGGCTGGAATGAGATTTCATCGGAGTTGCCACAAAAAACACAATCAAGCAGTTCCAACTGACAAAAGGAGGTTGCTACGAGCAGGTCCCCAGCCTAAACCCTCGTTTTCGTGCACTTGGGAAAAAAGACACGGCAGGGGGAGAGGGAGAAGATTCGTCCAAGCTGATGGTGCTACGTGGGAGATTCTGACTGACGAAGCCAACAACGTCAAGTTCGCCGTTTTCTCTTTCCTTTTGGTTTCGATATCCATCACGCCGATATGTAGCAGGAAGATCTTTCCCTGGTGGAGGAGCTATTTGCGGATAGATCTATTCAGGTTCTCGTGTGTATTGCGATACGCCAATCTACCAGCGCATACGGTCGTCATGAGGAGAACGCAGATCTACAATGCTTGGACGTGCAGGTCGATGCATACGACGTTACCATCACCTACCCGACAACTTCAACATGGAAATTGTCTTGGGCATGATCTGAATGTGAACTGACTAGGATACACTTATCTGTAAGCTATCTCTTATCTCAAATGTTTCTTCTATTGAATAATCATCCTTTCAGTTTCGTGCAAATAATTCGCTCGCTGGGTTTGTATGACGGTGTTGGTGTTGATTATCGGGATGACGCGAAGCACCCACAAAACCTGTCATTAACTTTGTTCCCTCACGGAAAATGGCGCCTCACCATCGATGACCTGCTTATTTACTGCGCTGTGGATAACAAATCAGACAGGTTCCTTAGCATCAAGGTCGCAGATTTATCTTGACCATTTGCGGGACGAAGGGATGAAAGAGGGGTATTGGGTATTTCCACGAGGTTATGGGTAGGCAAGACGAGCGCATGGATCAATGTCTGTTTGAGAATGAAGCTATTCAAGTGTTCGTTGGACATGGCATGGTCGATTTCGGTTGCTAGCAACATCATCATGGGTGTGCAGTACTACGAAGGAAAGGAGCATTGATACGTCGACCATCTCATCATGGATGACCTGCAAACAATCGAACGCAGTTGAATGCACGCACGCAAGGGTCGAACGCAGAATTCTCCTTGCCCGGATGCTTTACCTTTCGTGATCCTGAGCTCATCATTATTCTTTTCCCTTGTCTGTCGCTTTTCCTGGTTCTGCCCTTCTTTTATTTTATATATTGTAGTATAGTGCAGGTTTTTGCAATCAACAAGCCTTTATATCTAGCAGCAACTGCGTGAACCCTTCATAAGAGCAGTCCTTCGTATACTCTCAGGTAGGCATGATAGCTAGTACTAAGCTAGTACTGGATTTAAGAAGGGCTAGTACAATGCATACTCAAACAAGAATATTCCGACACCATTCAGTAATATGCGGATCCTCTAACTGCCTCCATTCTTCTTTATCAGGAATTTGCAACACCGACACTTTCTCAAATCTTTCCCCTGGCAGTCTCCGCCCGACAACCCAATTTTGGAGTCGGAACTTTAAGCTCAATTCATCCACACAAATCAGTGTGTATGTGTCTGCAGGTATCGAGTACGTGTGGGTGGCCGTGATCTTGAATTGATGTCTCATCCCATCCTTGCCTTTAACAATCAACTGTCCATGTCGATTACCCCCTTCCACAACAGCCAACCCCCGTACCGACCCCTTCTCAATGCAGGGCCCAACACACCAGTCTGCATCCATCACATCATCCCAATTAACATCATTGTCGGGGTCAAGAACGTCACTTGCAGGCAGAGACTTCGTCATAAGCTGGTCCCACGATGGTCTCCATTTTCTGTCTGCATTGCCAGGTTCAGGATAGACGGAGAAGAACTGCCCACGAACCACTCCAGCCATCAGATTCACGATTGCCGTCCATGCATCCTCGAGAGACTGGCTCTCATAGTATGCCGGTATTGTCTTGCACCGCATGACAAATGCTAGTCCCGCGACTTTGTCCACTGGGTTGACCGACACCCGTTTCTGCATGTCCTCCAGTGCCTCAAACAGTAGATCCGAAACGTCCTCCATAGACGCCAGCTGCTTGTGAAACCTGGTCAGTAGCGGAGTTTCATACTTCCTGTCCTTATGCTTGGCATGCAGTGGTCCATCTGGCATGTCCCCAGCAAACACCCTCTTCACCGAGTCACCAACCTCCTGTAGTGTCCAAGCACGTCTAAACCAAGACCGATCACTGTCCAAGTCGCCTTCCTTCAAAGTCAAAGGCCGACCCAGTCCACTCAAGTAAATCACTGGAACGGCCCCGTTACTATACACTGCTCCGATGGTGGGCACATCCAGCTTCCATTCTTCCGTGCGCATATCCTCCCTCAGTCCACCCACCTGTCTCAAACAAAGAACGTCCAACCACACATACTCCGCTCCAAGATTGAGTGTCTCAATGCGAACAAGCTTGAGGCTGGTGTCTTTCGGGATGGGAACAGGCCATTCGTATCCGTTGATGAGTGTCCGCACATTGACACGATCCTTCTCGTCCATCCACGCATGTGATATCGGCTGAGGGCGGCGCTTCCAGTCGTCGATGAGAATGCCTGTGCTCCACCATGGCACCACCCGATTGCTGAGCAGATCCCACACACGTCGAGGTGGCAACCCTGGGTTGATGATCTGGTTACCAACGAGTGCTTTTCGTCGCATCTTCCGGTCCTCCTCTTCCCATTTGCGCAATGTGTCTTGTATAGTTCTCCAGTCGCGGGTGTACCATATCCGGCGGAGGCGGCCATATGCTGTGCCAAAGTCCCAGTTGTTTTCGATGCACTCGTCAAGAAGGGAGGAGAGAGATGGTGTAGCAAGGCTGTATGATGTTGCGAGTGTAGCGTTGAGTAGATTTAGGATGCCTTGTACGCCGAGGGTAGCGCAGGGAGTGTCAGCAAGGTGGGATGATATCGCAGGCTTTGTACCGGTGTACACCCGCTGCAATGGAACGATGATCGACGATTCCTTTTGGCCCGTCTCAGTGAAAGCGTAGATGGTGACCTCAGGAAGGGAGATATTCTGGGAATGGTATCAATTTCCCCTCTGTTTGTTTGCCGACTCTGAAGGCTTACCTTTGGTGGATGCCAAGGACCGTCGTCATCAGGCTCAGAAAATGTGTCAGAATCACCCGAAGCATCACCAGATGGTTGCTCTTCCATGGAACTAGTCTGTGAACCCACATCGGAGGGTGGTTCTGAATGCGCTGAGCGCGGCGACAAGTCTGGTGTCATCTCCGAGACAATCCTCTCGAGCTCACAAAGACTGTACCGCAAGGCGCGGCTTCTTTTGGGAGCTTGGCTTGGAGATTGGGAATAAGTTTATTAGGGCAAGGATTGGTGGAATGAGGACAACAGCACGAATTTTGTCAAGGATGGCGTGTATAGGTTTATTAATACAAAAGCGCTACTTGGAATAGGCGCGCTCCTCAGGCTTATGCCCATTTGGATATCTTGCATTCAGACGAACGGGTAAAGTGCCCAAAGCTCCTGCCGAATACGACCGGACAGACGCCGCAGAGGTATACTCTATCCATTCCCCCGATCTATCTGCTAAGATCGCGCACTTCAAGTTCCAGTCCCCCGATGGCTTCCCTCAGGTTTCATTCAGGATATGGTCACGCTGACCCGTCCACACAACGAACTAGAACTGCTTGGGGATTGGTAAAGACTTTCAGTCTGTTAACCTTTATCGACGGGAAGCAAGCGGATGGTGCATCCATCAAGTGCATTCACGGTGACGGGACACTGCCAAGGCCAAAAATCAAAAATGAAGGCAACTGCGGATCTGGCAAGATCATATCTGATGTTCTAAATAGGTAATGTCGAACGAGGTTCTCGGCGGACAGGGTAGTAGAATCAACAACAAAGTCATCGTACGTGATCGATCCAGCGGTGCATTGAAACACTGCTCCAACCTGCGGAAATGCATTTACCTAAGTATCATATTTAGTACGTTGAACATAATAGCCGAGAGAATACTCAACAGTTCTTGATATCGTATCCCGTAGTACGGAAGCCAACAGTTTGCCTCCGTGCAGGCCAACAAGTCTCGTAAATCAAGGTACGTCGTGTTTGGCATAATAGTTTGTACAGTAGATGTCAAAAACGAAAAAAAAAAAACTATAGACAATATTCTCATACCATATCATCGGACCCCCACACGTCGCCAGCATCTATTCCCTCATTCCTCTTGAGTATGATAATGGTAGAAACACTAATCTCAGGGTCTCCGCTCAAAATTGCGTGCTGTATTGGTGCTGGTCCACGGTATCTCGGGAGAAGGGAGGGGTAGATCTTCGGTCTCTCGCCGGAGCGAAGCGGTGAAGGAAACGTTAAGAGAGGATACGCCCAAAGGAAGCTATGATACTTCTTTGAACAGGTCTGCCCAGATCTGGGGATGAAGCGAATATACATATGCGGTCTAGCGAATATGAATAAGTTATGAGAAGGCATGTGGAGTGACAGAAGAGACTCACAGGTTAGACGTTCGCAACATAGAAATGGGAATGAATTCAGCCGGAGGAAGGAACCAGTGGAAAAGGCGGAAGAGAAGGCAGAGACTAGCTGTGGGTGGGATGAATCATTATTGAAGGAGTCGAAGGGGATACAGCGAGCGAGTCGAGGCCGAAATGGCACGTCAAGTTAGGACCCGTTTTCCCTGTTGTCTGTTTGTCCTTCTGTGCTCTACAAGCGCTCCATGCCAAGGAACATGACAGCTATTCTTCCTGGATTGCCACTCAGAGTTTGACTGGGCGGCGAAGAAAATCAAGACTGAGATTCAAGGGATCCTGTTTCGCCAAGAAGAGCAATCTCGACGTTGGTGCTACATGAACGAGAATGGCACCCTGGTATTGACATTGCCAATCCTCACGGAAACCATCCCTTTAGACATGTCCCCACAAGGGGTGTCGTCTTCAGCAGCGCCTCAAGACTTTTATCGAGACTATGCATCGCTGTACTACATTGAAGCAGGTCGTCGTTCGAATTCACGCACGCCGCATGCATCTGGCTCCAACGTAAGCTTGGATAGAGAATGGGTGCACTGTACGGGAAACACACACGCTGGTTATAAAGATGAGGGGCGCTAGCTTGACCCACGCCAATCTCTTCAGAAACCAAATCCTTCGCTGTCTTTCGCGTGCACCCCCGATATCTATACTGTATCCATACAGGCACGCTGCTATGAGGTCGGTTCTGTCGGAGTACGTTCTCTCTCCGCTTGTTGCTTTCATGGTGCTGCGCGTAGGGAGAGGGAGAAGAGATCTCCTTCGCATCTACGTGTGTCACGTCGACCTTAAGAGAAACGCGCATATTCTCGAGGCTACCATAATTTGACTATCACAGAATTAGTCGATTCGCAATAACGAAATGCTCCAACGAAGACCTACATCCAAAGAAACCTCCACCCGTGTTTCTCAAGCCCTCATAGGATACATCCTTGTCCGCCGAGGCATCATATCGCAAAGGGGTGGCAATGAGCTGGGCTATGCACAATCCATAACTCGTAACAGCAACATGAAGTCCATTCCTGAAAATTCTCCTCCGTAAGAATTGGCGATATGCACCCGCTGATCGCCATATCTGCTCGAGCTGCTACATCATTTTTACTTTCTCCACGGGAATTCGTGATTGACATGGGGATGGACTGGTGACTATGCACGACTTCACCAGTCTGACGAGCGTGAAGGAGGGGGGGCGAGTAGATGAGATCAATCTTCATGGTTGAAATTTGAAAGGCGGTCACCGAGAGCCTTTGCTTGATCATATTTGCTAGACGTGGATATTGGAGTTGAACACCCATTCTTATACCTACAATAAGGTAGAGGAATTAATTTTTGTTCACGCAGTTAAACAGGTTTGAACGTGCCTAATTCACAAAGTGGTACATCTGTCCATCAGGCCCATATTCCTCTCTGACCTCAGATAATCTTGTATACATGTACCGATCTGGGCGACAGATTTCCTTACGAGATTGTCCTCACTCTAACCATGTCTGATCTATCCCAGTATCAGCGAAGTGGAAAATAATCACAAAACAGAGACGCACGAAAATTAGAGTGATCATTACCGATTCAGACCCGAACTTGACACGTTGACTGTCGAAGAAGAATGACTCGATACGCAGTTTTGTGAGCGGCGAATCTCTCTCTCTCTCTGTGCTGTGTGTGTTGCTTTTAGAATTGTAGCACTGACGCGAGGTAAGACCATTCAATGCATAGAGAGAAGAGAAGAGAGATCAGGAAGTAATGAAAAAAGAAGACGCTGCATGGAATGGAGCTGGCATAGTTGTTACGAGGAAACGATCGAAACCGTGTACATACGCGTCTGTTTGGTTTTTGGTGACGTCACAGCTCTCGGGTTTCTTCGCACCAATACACTGAATTTAAGACCCACGGCAAGTTTTTTCTTCTCGTTTTATATAGCTCTAACCTTTCATTACAGCGGATTGCCAAACACTTGAGATCAGGGCCAATTTCCCCAGACGGACGCACACCGAGAAAAATAGACGTTGACTTCAAGTTTGGTTGCATGCGTCAGATTGGACTCTGAGACGTAGATGAGAACTGTGCTCATGGCGCAAGTTCCTGCAGTTCTTGTCTTCCGTGTCGTTCTCCCTCTCACGCTGAGGTACGCGTTTGGTGCTAAAACGGTGGATTTTTGGTCAGGCCAAACAAACTCTTTCAAGGTAAGGAAGCTGTCACCGATCTCGACGACTGGCGCGAAGGGAAGGAATGTGTCATAAAGGTGACAAGAAAATGGTAGGTCTCTCTTCCTTCCCCATATTCAGCCGTACTCACTCTTGCCATAGCCCGATCTTATTCACCCACGTCAGGGCAACTGTGACTTCCCTCGAAGGGTACCCACCACGTCCTGCGGGATATCGATTACCGAGGCAAGTTTTGAGTGGCAAGACGGCATCTGTTTGTGGAGGACGAGGGTAAATGGAGAGGTGAAATCCTCTTCTGCTCTCGCTCTCGTCCTCGCTGTTCAACACGACATTGTGCCTGCGACATATCCGTGTATGTTCAGCATCCTTCTAGATATCACACTAACCGTAACTCATAACAACGTATCATAGTCGCATCAGCCCGTACCCAAAGACCGCTCTGCTCATCAGACTGTTCCCCTTCCTTTCCTCCCACCTACGCCAATAATCGCGAGCTCTCAACGCCATACGACATAGACTCTTTGCAACCGTTGTCCAGGTTGAGCTCGATACGTGTATCGCTTGCAAATCTTCTGGCAGTCTGCACAGGCTTTTTTGGATGTTAGATGAGGAGGAGAATAGCAGACTCACGCTAGATGTCTATTTCCCAAGTCCATGGCTTCTTCTCACCAACGCTCCGTTCTGATATTTTCAATTACAGATCTGTTTCCTGTTCCCCTAGCTTCCAGAATAGACCTTCTCGACGTCTTCGACCACTTCTAATAATGCAGGGTTCATTTGACGTGCCCCGTTTTGGCGGAAACTTTGTCCTCGATCCGGTCGCCTACTGTGTCCTTCTAGTCAGTAATAGGTAGCCAGTTACTCGTACCTGGTGCACCTCGCTGGTAAGGCATTTCTTCAGCACTGTACGATGATTCACTAATACCTTCTCCTGTGTGACCATCTCTCCTCGTTAGCATAGGACCGAGTTATGCTCATGCCTCGATTACAATCATACTGCGCGCCTATATCGTCAATCTATATATCAAGTTATCTTCAACCAAGCCACATCTAGCCTCCGACGCTAGAACACCGGATGCCGGGATAGGCGCCGCTGCAAAGAGGAGATGTGAATAAGGTAGGTGGGGTTTTTGAGGTGGGAGGTCATGATTTATGTAACTCGCGTGGCAAACGGAACACCTAGACGCGGGAGGATGTACGACGCGTCCCTCCTGTCAAATTTTACACGGTACTTACATGCATGTAACGCGCGTATATCAGGAATATATTAACGTTTTGAGTCGCATACTCTACAATGGAGACAAGCATGAGAGAAAGATGCGTACACAGTACAAATACGCAGGAGAGAAGGGTTGGTACTAGGTTATGTGCTGAAGATCTAGCTGGTCTGCATGCGCTCTCTCTTTAAGCCCTTCGACTGCTCGTTGTTCCCGCCCGTACCACACGCCGACCCGCTCGACAGAAACCGGTTGTTGACGGATAATCATGACCACGTAAGGGATGTGCGCACCTTGGTTGTCATAGTTGAGAGGGATTACTGGAGGAATCGAAGTACCGGTTCATCGAGCGCTACCTTTCCTGTTGAATTGGCAGTATGCGGCGGGCGTCGAGAAGAATAGCATTGAGGTGAGGATGCCATGGCGACGTCAAAACAAGGACTCGTCCAAGTTTGAGTTGTCCATGCTATCTCTCTTGCATCCTTTCCAGTTCTTTCAAGACAATTTTGACACTCTTCCTGGTCCAAAAGGTCCCGTCGCAAGTGTAGCTTCCGACTCTCCCAGAAAGTACGCCATCTTTCCGCAGGTGTACACAAGTACGCAAATGGCTGACTCCTCCCTCCCATGCTCGCCCAAGCGAATATATTGCGGCGTCAGGCTCGGTTCTGTGTTGAGGCAACCAAGGACTTTTCTTCGAAATGTAGACTTTTTTTCGGAAACCGCCACCATTAAGCTCGGGAAACAAGCGTTGTATCCTATTGGCTGGGGATTGTCGTAGTCCTTGTAGGAACGCATAGTGGCGGAAGGAGGGAGATGACCGCAATGCAAGTTCTTTGAAGACATTTAATGTTAGATATTTCAAACACCTTCTTCGATAGCCTGATCCACCCACCAAAAATCGCTCGACAGCGTCGAGGTTAACGTTAACCTGGGAACACTGACATCGAGCGCCTCAAACCTCGCCTTGGACGAGCTTGACAACATCGTCTGCGTACTGGCGCTGGGTGTCTACCTGCGAGGCGCTATGGACGAGGGGATATCCATGTGTGTGGAAAGGGCACAGTGCATAGGCGAATTCCAGATGCAGACGCTCCGAAACACAATCCCTAACCCTGCTCTGCCCTCGCTATCTATCTCATCCGAACGCATCTCCCAATCCGCCACAGAAAAATCACCAGAGCAGTCTCTTTCTGGCATCCAGGTGCCTTCCTCCCATTCGCTAACTTCGTACCCGAGGTGCTCGTCTCGCCGTATCTGCGCTTGAAAGACTTGGTACGCAGCGCGGTGAACTTGATTGTGTGGGAGAGGGAGAGTGTTGGATGATATGACGGCTGCAGGGTAGAGTAAGATTTCGAAGCAAGGTAGGTAAGATGGACTGGACGTCGATGAGGTCTGGTACGAAAGCAATCAGAAGTCACTCTTTGCTGTCTGCGAGTGAATATTCGGCAACGATTCGCAGAGATTTATCATCTTCAGTTTGAGGCAAATTACAGTGCTCGTTGGTGTCGCTCCACATGGGTGGGGCATCGCGGTCGATTCGGACAGGTTCCGCGGTTCCGGCAGTCCTTTGGTGATGGTGGTCAGAGCGTGAGAACATCCGAGTACGCGCTGATAACATGACCATCTTACTCGATCTTCACAGATCTTCACAGTCCTCCAGTCTGACGCGTTTTACTCTCCTTTCCTTGACGTCGACCAGTTAACCGAGGGCTGTAGCTAAGGACTAGCACTTAAGTACTCAGATCTTAGCTTCAGCTCCCAGCCCTGGGTCCCTACGCTTCATAACATCCTACACGTCCGTCTCCATCTTGCCTACAACACCCCATCCACTTTCGCGACCATCAGTCAATCTAGCACTTTCCTCCAATGACTAGACTGCGATCACCCATTACCAGCTAATGCCACGACAAAAATGACTTCACCATTGGTGTTCCTTGGCCAGACTCGCCATATCACCGGTAGTCAAAGCGTTGTCAAGTATTATTTTGGAGAGGATCCGAGGTGCATGCAGCGGGTAAAACATATTTGAAAGAGTCACACCTAGCCGGTACAACCATGGTGCCATTTCCTCTCTAGTTCCTACTGCAGACCCCTCACAGAGACCAAGAACCACCGGATACTTCCTTGAATGGTCGCATTAATCCACGAGTCGCATCATTCGAGAACCGGTGAACAACTCTCGTCAGTCCGTCGAAGAGGATTACCGACTATGGCATCGAGGACGAGACAGCGTTGGATCCAGATATAGAACAAAGGGATGCAGAGATTGCCGACGAGTTGACGTTGCAAGGTTGCGATGAAGAGGGGTTTGAAGTCAGAAATAGTCGGACGACGACGATAACGAAGAGGGCGAGAATGACTAGGCTGCAACTGATGACAGTTGGCGAAGAGATATTCGACATTGGTGGCGAACAGAATCCCCCAAATCCAAGGCCGACAAAGACGTCTCTACGACAGCTCGCTGTGGTGTACCTAGGCCGAGTTACTGCTGCCAACAACTTCTCCACCCTTGACTCCGAGTCCGACCTTTGTCACTGCGAAAACACACTCGTGGAGCTCTTCGACTATCACCACTTTCGAATCACGACGAGATTCTTTTAAAAACCGCTACGTGACGCGTCAACGTTGAAGTTGTTGTACATGACAAGGGCATGAGCTGGGGATCGTCAGTTGAAACTTCGCTCATCCACCTTTCTCGAACTTCGCCACGTTCGGAGCGAGCTTTCTCCCATTTCCTTGTATGTGGATGAGCTCATTCTTCTTTGCACGCCTTCCGGCACTGGAAAGGTATGCTTCTGAGAGCACATCTTGATTTTGTATCTGACTATTCATCCATCCTTAGATCCACTTCTGAACGAGGTACCCAAGTGTCGTGATGAGACTACCCGTACTTTCGACCTCGACGCGTTCAAAGTCATCTACGTCGCTCCCATGAAAGTATTGGTTCAAGGGATGGTTGCGTGAGGCTCGGCGTATTTGTTATAAAAAGTTGGCGAACTCAATGGCGACTCTCATGGCGAAGCAACGTATTGTCGAACATAATCGTACCATCTCTGTCCCCACTTACGTTGTTCGAACCTTCTCTACGATCCCCTTGCAGAGATACATAGTACATTGTAGTATAGCTCGGGTTTTCGCAATCGATGAGCTAGAATCAACTGCGTGAAGCCTTCATAAGAGCAGTCAAGCTCGCACCCTCTCAAGTAGGCATGATAACCACTCGATTGAAGAATACCTACTACAATATGTACTTAAACGAGAATGTTCCAACAATGTTCAGTTATATGCAGATCTTGTAACCGACTCCGTTCATCTCCATCGGGAATTTGGAACACCGACACTTTTCCAAACCTTTTCTCTGACAGTCTTCGCCCGACAACGCAATATGGGGACGACCATCTATAAGCGCCAATCAGTGTGTATGTGTCGTCAGGTATCGGGTACTCGTGGATGGCTGTGATGTTGAATGCATGTTCTGTCCCACCCGCGTCTTTAACGATCAATTCCCCACGTCGATCACACCCTTCCGCAACCTGAGCCAACCCCCACACCAACCCCTTTTCAATGCACTCCTCCTCGCACCAGTCTTCATCCATCTCATTCCGATCAACATTGGTGCTGAGGTATCCATCTGCGGGGAGAGCCTTCGTCATAAGCTGGTTCCATGATGGTCTCCATTTTGTGCCTGCATTGCCCGGTTCAGGATACGAGAAGAACAACTCCCCCCGAATCTCCGCACGCATCGAATTGACGAATGCTGTCCATGCGTCCTCGGGAGACTCGCTCTCATAGTATGCTGGTATCGTCTCTGATTGCAGAAGGAATGTCAGTCCTGCGACTCTGTCCACTGGGTTGGTCGACACCCGATTTTGCATGCTCTTCAGCGCCTCAAACATCTCCCAGAAAATGGCCCCTGCCCTTGTAGACTGCAGCTGGTTGTGAAACCTAGTCAGTAGTTCAGTCTCATACTTCCCGTCCTCATTCATTGGCTCCGCATGCAGTGGTCCATCCGGCGTGTCCCCAGCAATTACCCTGTCATAGCCAACCTCCTGTAGCGTCCATGCACGTCTAAACCAGCACCTATCACTCTCCAAGTCTCCCTCCTTCAAAGTCAAAGGCCGACCCAGCCCACTCAAGTAACACATCACACCGGCCATATGATACACTGCTCCGATGGTGGGCACATCCAGCTTCCACTCCCAACAAGGAGAACCTTCCTAGGCGAGCTAGAGTCAATATTAACACCGGAGGATGAGAGAATTTCACTATTCCCAATAGCCCCATGGGAGAAATCACTGACAGAATACGGAAACAGATTTCAGACCTCATTACCAGTCAGCGGTGAATCAAAAGAGGACGCTGCGAAAAAACATCGAGATTACATAAGGAGGTTCTCCTTCGACGACACCCATCTACTGTTATACTCAGACGGCTCCCTACTCGAATTAAACGGCAAACGACAGACAGGAGCGAGCTGGGTAGCGATGATTCGGGGAAAAGTGGTCGCATCACAGAGCATAGGGACAGGACCCCATGCTGAGGTGTATGACTCAGAGCTTATAGGCTTAGCGTGGGCCGCACGAAATGTACAACGATTGCGTGCAGCCCACCCAAGCGTACGTCACATTCATTTCTTTGCCGATAACTCCTCTGCAGTTGACTCCATTATACGTCCCAAACGGGGACCAGGTCAACAGCATGCAACAGTGTTTTTCAAGATAGCCACGGAGCTCTTGGAAGAGGACGAAGAAACATCGCTGGAGGTAGCATGGGCACCCGGCCACCAGGACATACCTGGAAACGAAAAAGCGGACGCTTTGGCGAAGGAGGCATGTACAATGTTCGACATGGGACAGCGCACATATGCAAACGCAAGGAGAAGGATGCGAGAACGAGTACAGAAGAAATGGGTACAGGAGTGGGAAAGGACAAGCCCTACTGGCCGCTTTGGACTCGCAAACCGACTCAAACCACAGCTAAAACCAACCCAGAGGTTCAAGGAGACACCACGCGAGGTGTTCGGAAGGCTCGTACAGTGTAGAACAGGGCACGCCCACATGGGCGAGTTCTACAAACTGTTTAACATCCCAGAGGCGACGGACTGCGAATGCGGCGAGCGACTACAAACGCGAGATCACATCATACGATCCTGCCCACGATACAACGACCATCGACAGATCCTACGCGAAGGATCACAGAATCTAGTGATGTGCGACCTTTTGGGCACGACAGAGGGCATCGAAGCGGTCACAAGGTTCCTAGCGGAGTCTGGAGCCTTTACAAAGACCGGAACTCAAAGGCGAGAGGTGGGAATGCCGCTCTGGGAAGATGAACCAGAGCCGCATGAAGAAGAGGATGATGGATAGAACACTACATCGCAGCGCTACCGGGCCCCCCCCCCATTGTTTCTTTTCCTTTACTCTTTTTCTATTTGTATTTATTCCCTATCTCTTTTCCCTAGACAATGATTTTCGCAACGAAGAATAGACACCTAAAACACATGAAGCTACATAGAATTTTACCCGAGAGTTTTACATACCATAGAGTTGACAAGTAGATTAGTATTACGAGTAGCGGTACAGTCATACATAGCAGTAGAGTACTGTACCCCCGCGTCTTCGCCCACTACGAGGCGTGTTGCGGGTCACCAATCCAGACCTTCATCTTCATCATCATCATCCAGCTTCCACTCTTCCACGCGCACTTCCTCCCCTGGTCCACCCTCCTGTCTCAAACAGAGAACGTCCAACCACGCATACTCTGCAGCCTCATGAATGCGGCGCTTCGTTTGAAGATTGAGCGCCTCAATGCGGATCAGGTTGAGGTTGGTGTCTTTCGGGATAGGAACAGGCCATTCATATCCGTTGATGGGTGTCTGCGCATTAACACGATCTCTCTCACTCACCCATGCATGCGATATCGGCATAAGCCTCCTATTCCAGGACCGGTCCTTGCTGTCAGCACCGACTCGGATGTTTGTAAACCACCATGGAACCACTCGATTGCTGTACAGATCCCACACACGTCGAGGCGGCAACGATGGTCTGACGATCCAGTTACCGACAAGTACTTTCCGTCGCATCTCCTGGTCTTCTTCTTCCCATTTGTGCAATATGTCTCGTATAGTGCTCCAGTCTCGGGCGTACCATATCCGACGGAGGCGGCTATATGCCATGCCAAAGTCCCAGTTGTTTGCGATGCACTCTTCAAGAAGGGAGGAGAGTGATGGAGTGTCGAGGCTGTGTGAGGTTCCGAGTGTCGTGTTGAGTTGATCCAAGAGGCCCTGAATGCCGACGGTTAGCACAGGGAGTGTCAGCAAGGTGGGATGATATCACAGGCACACAACCGGTATACACCCGTTGCAATGGAACGACGATCGACAATTCAGGTTGGCCTGTCTCAGTCAAGGCGGAGATGGTGACTTCAGGAAGAGAGATATCCTGGAAATGTGTTGTCAAATAGCCTCTGCTTGTTTCTAGATCGACTTACCTTCGGAGGCCATGGCTCATCATCATCGAACTCAGAAGATGTATCAGAAGCCTCATCTCCAGAAGGTTGCTCTTCCGTGGCATTAGTCTGCAAACCCACTGCAATGGATGGTGATTCTGGATGCAAGCAGGGCGACGAGACTGGTGTCGCCTCCAAAGCAGGGCCAGCATCTTCTGAAATAGAACTGCTGTGTTTGTGTGGTATCATCTCGGGCGGTACGATTATGTTGTAATTCTCGTCAAGTTCAGGTCCTCCAGCAGAAGGGTGCACAGGTCGAGGGAGTGCTAAACAAAAAGCGGTTTTGCCGTTAAGCAATCAGGTGTCGTAAGTCACAGCTTGAATTCAACTCCGGACTGATGCGAGGTCTTAAGGGTCATTTCGTGTGAATAAGATAGTGCAAGTCCTCGTCCTCTCGAGCTCATAAAAGCTACACTGCAAGGAGCGGCTCGTTTTGGAAACCTTGGCTTGGAGATTGGGATTGGGGGATTGGTGAACTTTGTCAAGGACAGCGCGTATAAGTGTATTAATACAGTAAGCGCTACTTGGAATGGGCGCGCTCTTTATGCCCATTTGGATATCTTGCATTCGGATGAATGGGTAAAGCGCCCAAAGCGCCTGCCGAACACGACCGGACAGATGCCGCAGAGGTATACTGTATCCACTCTCCGACCCCATACGTTGCCAGCATCTATTCTCACCATCTTCTCCAACATGCTAACGATGGAAACATCAATCTCCGAATCTCTATTCAGAATCGCATGTTGTACCGGTGCCAGTCCACGGAATCTTGGGAGAAGAGTAAGGCAGACGTCGAGTCTCCTGGTCGAAGCCAGGTGGACGAGAAAACGAGAGAGATGACATGCCCGAAAGAGGCCGGGGTGATACACTGGATGTCAACTCTCTCCATTGCAGAGAAATTCTTGGAGTGCACAGAGAGAATCTGATGACAGTCGACAGCCTTTCAGCATCAAATAATGCACGCTGATCTCGTATGCCATCTCGCACGCATGGAGGAACTCACAAAGACGAGAGTCCCGTATCGCATGAAACTTAAGGCTCTTCAAGTTCGGGGCGTAGATGGACAGCAACAGAGCACTAAACGCTTCGTTGTCACTTAACCTCGATATTCAGAGGCTAGGGACGTCCAACATCAATGAAGTTGTCACTGATTGATAGGTTCGCCAATGGTGGCAATCCCATTATAAGCCACGCAAGCTTCCGTATTCTATGGGATATGACCCAAACTGCTCTATATGCAGCGTGCTGATAGACTGCGGCGGTGGTAGGAGAAGAGGGATCGAGGAATGCTGCCAATGTAGACTCGAGGGTTTCGATGAGCCCAAAGACTTACTGCGCAAAACAGTCGCATGATGAATCGCTGGAGTAACGGGTATCGGGGAAGTGTTCGAGATTGGGCTGGGAATATAATATGTGGAAATGTCGAAGGAGGGCATGCTGGCCACGGCCTGAATCGCGGTCGACGTGGACGGAGAGTACCCGCCAGCGGAAGAAGAGTAGATTATGGGATCGAGGAGCAGAGTTCAGTCAGATTCAATGCCAGGAAAGGCTATCCGTAAGTCAACTGTGAGTGGGTACGACCTGATCAGATGTATGTTGATCAATACAAGCTGGCTAAATATTCGGGACTATAGTATTGATGTTCTGCCATAGTTTTCGAGATGATATCGCAGTCGCCAAATGATGTATCCTCCTCACCACGGAGGGATAGCTCTGGACATAGGAGTCGCTCGTGAGTTTGAGAATACTAAGGAGCAATGTGCAATGTGTCGTTCACTGATTCTGGATCTATCAAGGTGGAGGTATCGCTGCCAATAATTGGAATAACAACGAATGCATGCCGTTGGTTACAGCGGGCAAGTTGTTAGAGCACAGATCGAATGGAATTAATCGATGAAGATGACTAGGATGTTCCGTCCTTCATCGGAAATCACTTGGGTGGGCTCGTTAGCTTTGAATATAACGGCCATTGTTTATCAGCTCACCGAACTATTCTCAAGCGTGTGTACATGTCGTCGCAGTTGTTGATGAAATGGTGAAGCAGAAAATCTTTTAAGCACCCATTGAATCACATTGTACAACGCAAACCAAAGGACTTTTACATACCTCAAAGATCCATAAGCGACTCCAGTATCAGACAACCTTGCCATGAAGTCGTCCCCATCCACGAACAATGGATACACTAGGAGGACAGCATCTAAATTGAAATGCAGCCATGACGGGAGATGGAGAGGGTGTTTAGCTCAGTGGGATCGTGAAGTTGGTTGATGAACAATGTGCAGAGCAATGGGAGCAGGAAATTATCGATATGTCTCAGGCTCGTCTCTGCCTTTGGTGCACGCCCTCGAAATCCAAGCCGTATTCATGCAAGCACGCTGCTGTGATGTATCCATGGTCCAAGACGCCGGTTCTTGCCGAGGTGTCTGTCTATTTGTTGCTTTCGTAGTGCTGACGCAAGGTAGGTCCACCGACGCGTAATGAGAAGGAGAAGATAATAAAGAACAGGAATGAAAAGACGGTGCGCGAAACGTCGGCGTGGTGAGGAGGAAAATGATCGAAGCAATGTCGAAAAGCGTCTGTTTGGTTTTGATGACGTCACATTTCTTGTCCCTTCCTACCGCTACCATTGCACATTTTGAGTGTGTTTGTTCTGGAGGGTAGGGGGAGACACGGAATCCTCCGCTACCATCGGTTCTCACTGTCGCCGTTGAACGGCTTTATGCCTGCGATACATCTACGTATGTTCACCCTCCTTCTAGTTAACACATCACCCGTAGCTCATAACAATGTATCAGTCTCATCGGCCCATGCCCAGCGTTCTCCTTCCATGCCTTTCACCTACGCCTATAATCACGACCTCTCCATGCCTTACGACAGACTATTTTATCAAAGTTTTGCCACTGGTATCCAGGTTGAGCTCGATACGTGTGTCGAGTTGGAGGGGTGTTGAGGGCATCTTCTGGCACCCATGGCAGGCTACACGGGCCTTTTCGGAGAATCGCAGAATCGCAAACTCGTGCTAGGCGTCTATTTCCCAAGTCCATGATTTCTTTTCACCAACATTCTGTTCTCACTTTCCCCAACTACAGATCTGCTTTCCTTCAAAAACTCCGGCAGTATTTCCTTGGCTCTGTGAATAGTCCTTCTCGACGTCTTCGATCACTTTTGTTTAATGTGCCCCAGCCTTTGGCAGAACCCTTGCCGTCGACGCGGTCGTTATTTTCGCCCCGAGGTGGACGTCTATCTGCGAAGAGTAACAAGTTATTCCTCGTACCTAGTGCGCCTTTCTGGTAAGGCTTTTCTTCGCCACTGTACGATGTCTCATTAACACCTTTTTAACGTGAAGGTGACCTAATCTCTACTCGTTAGCATTGAATAGAGCTATGTTCATGCCTCAGGTACAATCATGCTACGCCCCTATGCTGTAAGTTTATAATCACTTGTCTCTTCCAACATCTAACTAATCTATGCCTAGCCTTCGACGCTGCGACGCCGCGTGCTTCAGGATTGGCGCAGCTTCAAGAGGAGATATATGTGAGGCTAGTGTTGTCGGGAAGTCATGGCTACTCGCGGGACCAGGGGAATACATAGATGCGGATGGACGTGCTTCCACCAAGATATCCCTCCTGTTGATTACTTACATGCATGTAAAGTACATAGTAGAACTTTAATTTATAACATTTTAGTCGCATAATTTACAACGGAGACTAATATGAGAGAGATGCATTCACCAAACGAAATGCACTGGAGAGAAGTAGCACGGGTTATGTACTGAGGATCCAGCTGGCCTGCATGCACTCTCTCCCTCCCAGTCTGGAAGGTCCCATCGTAAGTGTAGTTTCCGACTCTCCCAGAAAATTCACTGACTTTCCTCAGTGTCTAACCGCAGCTTTTTTACATGCAAATGACTCCTCCTCTTTCCCGTGCTCTCTCCCAAGCAAACAGTTCGCGATGCCAAGCTCGGTTCTGCATCGAGGCGACTACGGACTTTTCCCAGAGTGCACTGACACTTTTTTGAAGATCAAGAAACGAGCGTTGGCTGTTTTAGTGATCTGGTCAGAGCGTGTTGCAAGGAGCGAATGGTAGCAGGAGGGAGAGGCCCGTAGGCGACGGCGATGCATACATCTGAGGTTGGCTATTTGAAACGCCCTCACCAACAGCCCGTCTATGGATCCATCCACCAAAAATTCCTGACAGCGTCCTCAGTCCAGAGATTGACGTGAGAACAGGAATCTTGTCTTTGGTCGTGGTGGGAGAATTGCAAGTTGGGGTACAAGTGTTTTGTCGTTCGCTTGATGAAGGTGCACGGTGGATTGGTGGGGTCGCTCCTGGCCATTTGCAGCTAGTTGGGAGTTCAGGCATTGGGCAAGGGTTCGCAGAGATACATCATCCGCAATTGCAAGGCTTTACGAAGGTGGCACGACAACGGCTGCATCTGAGTCGAGTGTAAGACCTGAGCATGTTCTCCAGGTGACTTCGCGCTCGTGGGGGATCGTGGTCGACCCGTTCCACGATTTCACCCATTCTGGTTATGATATATGATAGTCGGAGCGTGAGAACTCCTTGACCATCCGACTCAGCCTCAGACTTACTCTTGACTCACTGTCCTGCCCTGCCCTGCCCCTTACTCATCGTCGAACGTGACACCCAGCACCAGACTCCGTTGACGCTAACCTGGGGTGTCGATTGGTGTAACCCTCAACTCATCAGTTGAACAAGATTGCCAACTATGATGCAGGACGAGGCAATATTGAATCCCAGCGTGGACAGAGATTGATGATGAGGTCGCGTTACTGTGGTTTGCGGAACGAAGGAGGAAGAGAATGGAGAAACGTTTGAAATTAGAGAGGGAGTTGGACGATGGCGAAAAGGGCGGGACGGCGAGGACCGCACCTGAAGATTACGACGAAATTGGCGAAAAATCATCGGTCATTGGGGGCGAATCTTCAAAACGACAAGGACATTCCCGTCTTCCCGCACTCCATCGATGGTTTCTGGGTACAGAGACAGATCGCTGAGGTATACTCAGATTCGCTCACTTCTGCCGACAAAGCTCTTCCGTACCCTCCATTCTCGGCTCCGAGTTCAACTTCGTGACTCCAAAAATCAGTTCATGGAGCTCTTCAACTACTCCGACTACCAGAGCTTTCATATCACGGCAAAATTCTTTAAAAACCGCGACATCATTGCCTGGTGTACCAAGCTGATGAGCGCGTCAAGGCTGAAGTTGCTACACACGAGATGGGCATGGAATGGATTCTTCACAGATTAGCGGGGATCGCCAGACGGAGGCACGCCCGTTTGCAGTTCCCAAGCTAAACTGCATTCAGAGCAAGTTCACTCTGTTACATCTGGCATCGATGGGCCCATTTTGCTTTGCGTGTCTACCAGTGCCGGAAAGGTATGTCTTTCAGCTGTATCTTGATTTCGTCGCTGACTATTTCTTGATACTAAGACCAATGTGACGCGTAAAAGCACCGACACCAGCTATACGAATTTCGTTCATCCCCTCATCATCGATGAATGCTTTACGTCTCGTTGGGTTGCTTGCCACTCTCCCCAACTATCAGGATGGCGCCACCTTCCTTCGCGTAGACAAATCAAAAGGACTCTTCTACGATGCTTCATACTGTCCTTCCAGGCTGCAGCAATTGATCATCGGAGTTATTGAAAAGAAGGTGATCAAGCAGTACCAAGTGACGAACGACGTATATTTCTTGACCTGGCTGGAAAGAACTAAACCCTGCTCTTCGTGCACCTGCGGAAAGAAACAGCAAAAATATCGAAGTTTGAGAGAGAGATGGTGGCGGATTTTAATACGGAACGGAAAGATCCAATAGGTCGGTGTTGCCGTGGTTTTCGATGAGGACGAACGAGGAGAACAAGGATGTGTTCCAAATCGAAAAGTCGGACGACGAAGAGGGTGCAGATGGTACAGACAGACGGTGAGGCTGCATCTGAGGAAGGTGGCGGAGTTGCCGAAGAGCGCTGGTCATTGGTACGACGAAAATTCAAGGCCAACAAACTTCAAAGACCCCGTCTCTTCACGAATGTACCCACTATCGGACCCAACCATTATGTACTACCAACAAAACTTCCTTCGTACTCTCCATCCTTCGCTCCAACAAGTACAACTTTTGTGACCGTGAAAATCATCTCATGACGCTCCTCAACTATTACTACTTTCGTATCACGACGAAATTCCTTAAAAAACCCTGCTATATGATTTTCTGGTATACGAAGCTTTTACGAGGTGACGCCGATGTATACGTTGAAGTTGTTATGTACAAAAAGGGCATGAGCTGGGAGTCGTCAGATGAAGGCTCGCTCGTCTACCGCTCCCAAGCTTCTCCACGTTCAGAGCGAGCTTTCCCCTATTTCATTTGATATCGATGAGCTCATTCTGCTTTGTGCTCTCATCGGTGCTGAAAAAGGTATGCTTCCTAGCTTGCATCTTAGTTTCATTGCTGACTGTTCTTGATACTTAGGTCCAATTCTGAACAAGCTTTCCATCATGACAGACGCATTCAAAATCGTTTTCATTACTCCCATGAAAGCACTAGTCTAAACAATAGTCGGCGAACTCACGAGTGACTCTCAAATGACTCAAAAACAGATTGCCGAGCATCATTATACCCAGAATCTATGTCCCTCTGTCGTCGTTCGAACCTTCTCTACGATCCCCTTGCATTAAAACTCGTCTCGAACAACGACCAAGGCCTTCTCCTCATTCGAGACGCTTTCTCAGGATGAAGAGCAAGTTGCTTGTGTTTGCAACAGAAATCGCTGTAGACCTCTGCTTTGGTCAGCGTTGTTGGTATATGCAAAGGATTTACCAGCGTCTTTTCTGGGAATAACTGCACAGAGGATGCGATAATCGGGGCTGAGCTAACAGGCGCGGTCGACGAGCAGAGCTGGCCGACGTTGACCAGGACAGAAGGTTCTGGATTTTGCAGGGAGGACTGTCCTTCCAGAGCACGAACTGAAAACGCTTCCTATTTCAACGCTTCATCCCTACCTCAGCAATAGTTCATCGGAGTTAGGCAAACAAGCAGTACCAGTGACGAACGAAGTCCTCGGTCAGGCTAACTTTATTTTTCGTGCACTTGCAAAAAAAGAGATGGCAAAACAGCGAAGTTCTTGAGGGACACGGCAACTGGAGAAGGAGACGATTACTCAGTTCGTCGAAGCTGACGGTGCTACGTCGAAGTTGAGGCTATGCGAGAAATTCTGACAGAGGAAGCCAACAATGTCAAGGATTCCGACCTTCACCGTCTCCTTTCTTTTGGTGTCGGTATCCACTATGCTGGTATGCCGTGCCACGGAAGATCGTTAGTTTCTTGATGGAGGAGCTGTTTGCAGATGGATGTTCAGGCTTTCGTGTGTACTGCGACACGTCAATCTGCCAGCCAATACGGTCGTCATAAAAGGAACCCAGACCTATAATCTGGATAAGGGTCGATCTCTCTTTGCAGGATGCGCTCCGAAGGCTTGGATGTGCGGGTCGACCGCAGTATGACACATACGACGAAGCATTATCATTACCTCCGCGCTTCAGGACTACCTGAGCTTGCTCAACCGTCACCTGTCTCTTATCGAGTCTCTATCCGAGTTAGCCAACAACTTCAGCACGGAAATTGTCTTGAGCACGATCAAATCCTGATGAGGCTCCGAGATACACCTATCTGTAAGCTATGTTCTATCTCAAATGTCTCTTCGATTGACTTCATCCTTTCAGTTTCTCGCAAATGCTCCGCTCACTGTGTTTGAGCGTACGGTGCCGGTGTCTATTATCAGGATGACGATGTCGAGGCCAGTAATTTTGGGCATCGTCGAATATGCATCTGGAAAACCTGTCACCGACTTTATTCCCTCACAGAGACAATGCCGCTTCACCGTTAATCTTTTACTTATCCACTGTGCTGCGGACAACAGGACAGACGGATTCCTTAACGTTAAGGTCATGGCAGACATATCGGTTCATCTTGACCATTCGCAGGACGAAGGATTGAAGGAGATGTTGAAAGAGGGTATTGGCTAGTTCCACGAAGCCATGGATAAAGAGGACAAGCGGATCGTCCAACGTCTGTTTGAGAATGGTGTTGTTCAAGGGTTTTTTGGACGCGGCATGGTCGATTCCGGTTGCTAGCGACATGGCCATCATCATAGACATGCAGGACTACGAAGGAAAGGAGCATCGATATGTCAACTATCTCATCGTGGATGTCCTGCAAACAAAGGGTCGAGAGACGACGAAACATATCCTCATGTGTCAACAGGCGAGGAAGGACTTTTTATAAGAAATTCTTGGTGCGGAGCCACCCCATTGAAATTTGAGAAGCATCTTCTTGCTCATTTGCTACGTGACTACTTCCGGGCGGAGATAGCAGTGAGAACTATCAAGACGAAGCAAGATGCTTTGCCTCGTGATGCTGAGCTGACTGTTCTCGCCAAGATACCTTTACCTTAATCCTTATCCTTGCCTTTTCGCTTTTCCCGGTTCCCCCCTTGTCTGATTTTCGACGAATATATAAAGAGATACACAGTACATTGTACTCTAGCGCGGGTTTTCGCAATCGATGAGCTAGCATCGACTACGTGAAGCCTTCATAAGAGCAGTCAAGTTCGCACTCTCTCAAGGAGGCATGATAACCACTCGATTGAAGAAGGGCTGCTACCATATGTACTCAAACAAGAATGTTCCGACATTCTTCGGTTATATGCAGGTCTTCTAACCGACTCCGTTCATCTCCGTCGGGAATTTCTAACAGTGACACTTTTTCAAACCTTTTCCCTGACAGTCTTCGCCCGACAACCCAATATTGAAAGCCCCAGTTATCAGTGCAAATCAGTGTGTATGTGTCGTCAGGTATCGGGTACTCACAGTGGGTGGCTGTGATGTTGAACGCATGTTCTTTTCCACCCTCGTCTTGAACAATCAACTCCCCGCATCGATCATTCCCTTCGGCAACAGCAGCCAACCCCCGCACCAACCCCTTTTCAATGCAGGGTGCATCACACCAGTCTTCAGTTTCCTTCATCACCTCATCCCGATCAATTTCAATGCGGGAGTATCCCTCTGTGGGCAGAGGCTTCGTCCTAAGCTGGTTCCACGACGGTATCCATTTTCTGCCTGCATTTCCCGGTTCAGGATACAAGGAGAACAAATTCCCCGAACCTCTGCACGCATTGAATTGACGAGTGCTGTCCATGCATCCTCGAGAGACACTCTCTCATAGTATGCCGGTATCGAATTGGTCGGCAGAAGAAATGCCAGTCCCGCGATTTTGTCCACTGGGTTGGTTGACACCCGATTCCGCATGCTCCTCAGACCTGCAAACACACTATGAGGAATGGCCTGCATAGACTCCAGCTGCTCGTGAAACCTGGTCAGTAGCTCAGTCTTGTACTTCCCATCCTTACACTCAGCATGCATTGGTCCATCTGGCGTGTCTCCGGCAATCACCCTGCGCCTGCCAACCTCCTGTAGCGTCCAAGCACGTCTAAACCAACACCGGTCACTCTCTAAGTCGCCGTCCTTCAAACTGAAAGGCCGACCCAGCCCACTCAAGTAAGTCACCACATCCCTGGAGTCTGCATACATTGCTCCGATGGTGGGCACATCCAGCTTCCACTCTTCCGTGCGCATATCCTCCCCCGGTCTACCCGCCTGTCTCAAACAGAGAACATCCAACCACGCATACTCCGCTCCAAGTCCGAGCATCTCAATGCGGATCGGGTTGAGGTTGGTGTCTTTCGGGATGGGAACAGGCCATTCGTATCCGTTGATGGGTGTCCGCATATCGGCACGATGCTTTTCCTTCATCCATGCATGCGATATCGGCCAAGGCCATGTGTGCATGCCCGTGCACCACCACGGCACCACCCGATTGCTGTACAGAACACAGTCGAGGTGGCAATAATGGTTCAACGATCCGGTTACCATCGAGCGCTTTTTGTCGCATCTCCCGGTCCTTCTCTTCCCATTTGCGCAATGTGTCTTGTATCGTGCTCCAGTCACTGGTGTACCATATCCGGCGAATGCGGCCATATGCCATGCCAAAGTCGTACTTGTTTGCGATGCACTCTTCAAGAAGGAAGGGAGAGGGATTGTGTGTTAAGGCTGTGTGATGTTCCAAGTGTGGTGTTGAGTAGATCCAAAATGCCCTGAATGCCGAGGGCAGCGCAGGGAGTGTCAGCAAGGCGGGGGATGATATCACAGGCTTTCTACCGGTGTACGCCCTTTGCAATGGAACGACGATCGATGATTCCGCTTGGCCCGTCTCGGTAAAGGCGGAGATGGTGACTTCAGGAAGAATGGTATCCTGGAAATGTTATTAATTTCCCCTGTTTATTTGCTGACTGACTTACCTTCGGAGGCCATGGTTCATCATCATCAGGCTCAGAAGATGTATCAGAAGCTTCATCTTCAGAAGGTTGCTCTTCCGTGACATTAGTCTGCAAACCCACTGCAATGGATGGTGATTCTGGACGCAAGCGAGGCGACAAGTCTGGTGTCGCCTCCAAAGCAGGACCAGCATCTTCTGAAGTAGAATTACCGTGCTTCTCTTGCAGCCTGGATGAAGCGGTTGTGTTGGGACTTTCGTCAAGTTCAGGTGTTTCGTCAGGAGATAAATCTTCTTTTGTCCGAGAAGTCAAAAAGACAGAGCGTATGTGTTTCCACAACATCACACCGACGAAAAGCAGTAGGACCATGGATGGTGCTAACGTTCGTTGTAATGAGTACTAAAATCGAGAAGGATTAATCATACATACTATTTCCCATTTCTTACGCTTAGAAGACACAGGCCGAGGGTGTACCAAACGAGAAGCTGTTTGCCTCGAGGCATCGCAACTGCACGTTCCACCCCGAATCCTCCTGGGCTGCTGCGTGTAAACAATGTGATAGAAGTCTTCGTTCTCTTAAATTGCTTTCCCACACAGATTAATTTATTTCACATAAAACAAAGACGTCTGCATGGAGACTGTGGACAAGTTCATTTTGCAACGCCGTCAATCCCAGTAGGTTACGTCGGAGGAGTGGGTGGGTGTACACCTCTACGGTGTCTAAGGGAACCCAAGATTAGCAATTACTGGCGCTGGCCATTTTTGGTCATAGTTGTCAGGTGCTTTGGGCGCTTCGATGACTTCCTGTTCCTAACTGCAATCCTCAGCGAACGTTAGCAGCAGTCTCCTCGGAGTCAGCCCAGGCCATCCCCGTCCTATACATTGTAAAATGAACCTTTTTTTGGAAGTCAGCGTTCGAATATAAACAGTGAATAACCCAAGTTCATCTACACAGAACTAGAACCACGTTATTGGACTGGTAAAGATACGATGCCCCAGGCTCGTTCCACACGAAAGGCCTTTACTGATGGGAACAAGTTTGTGGTATAATGCTCCGTTCCTCTCTCCCAAGCGAACATTTTGTGACGCCAAGCTCAGTTCTGTATCAAGGCGACGAGGGGCTTTCCCCTAAAATGCACGGCCACTTTTTCGAAAAAACTTCTTCATTAAGGCTCATGAAAAGCGTTGGTTGTTTTAGTGACGCCATTGGCTAGAACATGTCGTAGTCTTGTCAAGGATTGCGGGGGGGGGAGAGAGCCTGTAAATGACGGCGAT